>NW_020261570.1:0-3384 GCF_003255815.1 Theropithecus gelada
TCCCTTTGTGGGTAACCCGACCTTTCTCTCTGGCTGCCCTTAAGATTTTTTCCTTCATTTCAACTTTGGTGAATCTGGCAATTATGTGTCTTGCAGTTGCTCTTCTCGAGGAGTATCTTTGTGGCGTTCTCTGTATTTCCTGGAGTTGAATGTTGGCCTGCCCTACTAGGTTGGGGAAGTTCTCCTGGATGGTATCCTGAAGAGTGTTTTCCAACTTGGTTCCATTTTCCCCCTCACTTTCAGGCACCCCAATCAGACGTAGATTTGGTCTTTTTACATAATCCCATACTTCTTGCAGGCTTTGTTCATTTCTTTTTCTTCTTTTTTCTTTTGGTTTCTCTTCTCGCTTCATTTCATTCATTTGATCCTCAATCGCTGATACTCTTTCTTCCAGTTGATCGATTCGGTTACTGAAGCTTGTGCATTTGTCACGTATTTCTCGTGTCATGGTTTTCATCTCTTTCATTTCGTTTATGACCTTCTCTGCATTAATTAGTCTAGCCGTCAATTCTTCCACTTTTTTTTCAAGATTTTTAGTTTCTTTGCGCTGGGTACGTAATTCCTCCTTTAGCTCTGAGAAATTTGATGGACTGAAGCCTTCTTCTCTCATCTCGTCAAAGTCATTCTCCGTCCAGCTTTGATCCGTTGCTGGCGATGAGCTGCGCTCCTTTGCCGGGGGAGATGCGCTCTTGTTTTTTGAATTTCCAGCTTTTCTGCCCTGCTTTTTCCCCATCTTTGTGGTTTTATCTGCCTCTGGTCTTTGATGATGGTGATGTACTGATGGGGTTTTGGTGTAGGTGTCCTTCCTGTTTGATAGTTTTCCTTCTAACAGTCAGGACCCTCAGCTGTAGGTCTGTTGGAGATTGCTTGAGGTCCACTCCAGACCCTGTTTGCCTGGGTAACAGCAGCAGAGGCTGCAGAAGATAGAATATTTCTGAACAGCAAGTGTACCTGTCTGATTCTTGCTTTGGAAGCTTCCTCTCAGGGGTGTACTCCACCCTGTGAGGTGTGGGGTGTCAGACTGCCCCTAGTGGGGGATGTCTCCCAGTTAGGCTACTCAGGGGTCAGGGACCCGCTTGAGCAGGGAGTCTGTCCCTTCTCAGATCTCAACCTCCGTGTTGGGAGATCCACTGCTCTCTTCAAAGCTGTCAGACAGAGTCGTTTGCGTCTGCAGAGCTTTCTGCTGCTTTGTTATTGTTTTCTGTGCCCTGCCCCCAGAGGTGGAGTCTACAGAGACAGGCAGGTTTCCTTGAGCTGCTGTGAGCTCCACCCAGTTCGAGCTTCCCAGCAGCTTTGTTTACCTACTTAAGCCTCAGCAATGGCGGGCGCCCCTCCCCCAGCCTCGCTGCTGCCTTGCCGGTAGATCACAGACTGCTGTAATAGCAATGAGGGAGGCTCCGTGGGTGTGGGACCCTCCCGGCCAGGTGTGGGATATGATCTCCTGGTGTGCCTGTTTGCTCAAAGCGCAGTATTGGGGTGGGAGTTACCCGATTCTCCAGGTGTTGTGTGTCTCAGTTCCCCTGGCTAGGAAAAGGGATTCCCTTCCCCCTTGCGCTTCTCAGGTGAGGCAATGCCTCGCCCTGCTTCAGCTCTCGCTGGTCGGGCTGCAGCAGCTGACCAGTACCGATCGTCCGGCACTCCCCAGTGAGATGAACCCAGTACCTCAGTTGAAAATGCCGAAATCACCGGTCTTCTGTGTCGCTGGCGCTGGGAGTTGAAGACTGGAGCTGCTCCTATTCGGCCATCTTGCTCCGCCCCCCAGCCCTACCTATTATTAGCAGGGAATTTGACATGGGATAATGATACGGGGATTGTTAATTGTACAGATACGTGTACATTTTTGTCTTGCCTCAATCATTCCTGGTGGCACAACTTTACTGGGGATATTTATATCCTCAGGGCTCATAAGGAAATTTGGCTACCTGTTAACCTTACGTGACCGTGGGGGGCATCACCTCTTGAAACTTATATTTGGATTTCTCTTCAGCGAACCCGCCGTGCCCTTGGACTTATAATTGCCTCAGTGATGAGTCTTGTTGCCATCGCCTCCTCCACTGCGACCGTAGCAGGACTCGCTCTTCATCAAAGCATACAAAATGCTGAATTTATGCAGCAATGGCACGAACAATCTCACTGGTTATGGCTTCAACAACGAAACATTGACTCTCAACTTGCTGAAAGATTGGACAACATGGAGCAAGCATTGACATGGCTTGGAGATCAGCTCACTGTACTCAGTACTCGGATGACATTACAATGTGATTGGAACTCCACTCAATTTTGTGTAACGCCTGTACCTTTTAACATCTCTCAAAATTGGACTGTAATCCGAAAATTATTAGTAGGCCATAAAAATATTAGTTTGGACATCCAAGAGCTCATTCAGAACATTTCCGAAGCATTTTGACAACAATTACATGTGTTGTCTGGAACCGTAACCCTGCAGAGCTGGGTCAGCGCCTTGCTGCCTTTAACCCATGGACCCAGATGAAAACATGGATTTCTACAATCTCTGCAAGTATATTGCTTTGGGCACTTGAATTGGGTATACTTCTTTTGGCGATTCGATGCTCCCTCCGTCGCCTCCAAAAACAAAAGAAAACACAGGAACAAATATGGGCTATCTTTCTAGGATTGAGGCAAAACAAAAACAAAAAGGGGGAAATGCAGGGGCCTTTGAAAACAGTATGCTGAGAATAGATAGGGCTCAAGGACAGTATCTCCAATTCAACTTTTAATGAACTCCCGTAGGCGCCAAGAACGTGGGCAGATAAGGAAGAGCATAGAAACAAGGAACTGAGTAGAAGGTTACATCTGGGAAAAGAAAGTTTGTTTTGCATTGCATTCTTTCTGCTGACCTGGGGTTTATGGGGTATAAATAAAGTGAGGCAGAGGCTCTGAGTGCGGCCACCATGTTCTCTGTGTCTCTTTGTCTTTTGTGTGTTCTTTCATTCTCCACCACCCCCGGCACGGACCCCAACAACTGCTCAGTGAAATAAAAGAGGACACAAACAAATGGAAGAACATACCATGCTCATGGTTAGGAAGAATCAATATCGTGAAAATGGCCATACTGCCCAAGGTTATTTATAGATTCAATGCCATCCCCATCAAGCTACCAATAAGTTTCTTCACAGAATTGGAAAAAACTGCTTTAAAGTTCATATGGAACCAAAAAAGAGCCCGCATCTCCAAGACAATCCTAAGTCAAAAGAACAAAGCTGGAGGCATCACGCTACCTGACTTCAAACTATACTACAAGGCTACAGGAACCAAAACAGCATGGTACTGGTACAAAAACAGAGATATAGACCAATGGAACAGAACAGAGTCCTCAGAAATAATACCACACATCTACAGCCATCTGATCTTTGACAAACCTGA
>NW_020261571.1:0-9182 GCF_003255815.1 Theropithecus gelada
AAGCAGGAAAGATCTAAAATTGACACTCTAACATCGCAATTAAAAGAGCTAGAGAAGCAAGAGCAAACACATTCGAAAGCTAGCAGAAGGCAAGAAATAACTAAGATCAGAACAGAACGGAAGGAGATAGAGACAAAAAAACCCTCCAAAAAATCAATGAATCCAGGAGTTTGTTCCTTCCAGTTTTTATCTGAGAATATTTTCTTTTTCACCATAGCCCTCTGAGGGCATCCAAATATCACTTTGCAAATTCCACAAGAACAGTCTTAGCGAACGGCTTCTTGAGGGGAAAGCTGTAACTCTGTGAGATGAATTCTCGGAACACAAAGCAGTTTCTCAGAAAGCTTCTTTCCAGTTTTTATCTGAGGATATTTTCTTTTTCCCCATTGCCCTCCATGGGCTTCCAAATATCACTTTGGAAATTTCACAAGGACAGTCTTAGCGAAAGGCTTCTTGAGGGAAAAACTGTAACTCGCTGAGATGAATTCACAGATCACAAAGAGGTTTCTTAGGAAGCTTCTGTCTCATTCTAAGGAAAGATATTTACTTTGACCCTATAATATTCCTAGGGATCTGAAACATCCGTTCTCAGATTCCACAGAAATACGGCTAGCAAACAGCTCCAAGAAATACAGCTGTAACTCAGTGAGTTCAAGTCACACATCACAAAGCAGTTTCTCAGAAAGCTTCCTTCCAGTTTTTATGTGAGGATATTTTCTTTTTCACCATAGCCCTCTATGGGCTTCCAAATATCACTTTGAAAATTCCACAAGAACAGTCTTAGCGAACGCCTTCTAGAGGGGAAAGCTGTAACTCTGTGAGATGAATTCACAGAACACAAAGCAGTTTCTCAGAAAGCTTCTTTCCAGTTTTTATCTGAGGATATTTTCTTTTTCCCCGTAGCCCTCCATGGGCTTCCAAATATCACTTTGCAAATTCCACAAGAACAATCTTAGCTAACGGCTTCTTGAGAAAAAAGCTGTAACTCTGTGAGATGAATTCACAGAACACAAAGCTGTTTCTCAGAAAGCTCCTTTCCAGTTTTTATCTGAGGATATTTTCTTTTTCACCGTAGCCCTCCATGGGTTTCCAAATATCACTTTGCAAATTTCACAATAACAGTCTTAGAGAAAGGCTTCTTGAGGGGCAAGCTGCAACTCTGTGAGATGAATTTACAGGTGACAAAGAGGTTTCTCAGAAAGCTTCTTTCTCATTTCTATCGGAGGATATTTCCTTTGGCCCTATAGTCTTCCAAAGGATTCGATATATCAGTTCTCAGATTCCACAGGAATAAGGCAAGCAAACTCCTCTTTCCGGTTTTTATCTGAGGATATTTTCTTTTTCCCCATAGACCTCCATGGGCTTCCAAATATCACTTTACAAATTCCACAAGAAGAGAATTAGCCAACGGCTTCTTGAGGGGAAAGCTGTAACTCTTGCAAATTCCACTAGAAGAGTCTTACGGAAAGGCTTCTCTAGGGGACAGCTGTAACTCTGTGAGATGAATTCACAGGTCACAAATAAGTTTCTCAGAAAGCTTCTTTCTCATTTCTATTGCAGGATATTTTCTTTGACCCTATAGTCTTCCAAGAGATCAGAAATATCAGTTCTCAGATTCCACAGAAATAAGGCTAGCAAACAGCTCCACGAAATACAGCTGTAACTCAGTGAGTGGAAGTCCCACATCACAAAGTAGTTTCTTCGAAAGCTACTTTCTACTTTCTATCTGAAGATATTTCCTTTGTCATCATCAGCTTCATAGGGCAAAGAAATATTCCACTGCAGTTGTGAAGAAAACTGCGTTAGCAAACTGATCAATGAAGAGAAAAGTGTAACTTTGTGAGTTGCATTCACACGTCACAATGCAGTTTCTCAGAATGTTTCTTTTCAGTTTTTATCGGAAGACATTTCCTTTTTTACTGTAGCCATCAAAGGGGTCCAAAGTATCACTTAGCAGATTCCACGAGAATAGTGTTAGCAAACAGCTCCATGAAATACAGCTGTAATGTAGGAAGTTGAATTCACACATCAGAAAGCAGTTTCTCAGAAAGCTTCTTTCTACTTTTTATCTGAAGATATTACCTTTGTCACCATTAGCTTCATTGGGCAAAGAAATATCCCACTGCAGTTTTGAAGAAAACTGTGTTAGCAAACTGATCAATGTAATGAAAAGTGTAACTCTGTGATTTGCAATCACACGTCCCAATGCAGCCTCTCAGAACGCTTCTTTTCAGTTTTTTTCTGAAGATATTTCCTTTTTTACTGTAGCCATCAATGCACTCCCAAATAACACTTAGCAGATTCCACGAGAAGAGAGTTAGCAAACAGATACATGAACAGAAAGGTGGAATTCTGTGAGATGAATGCATAGGTCACAAAGAAGTTTCTCAGAACGCTTCCTTTCAGTTTCTATCTGAAGAAATTTCCTTTTTCACTGGAGCCCTTAATGTGTTCCCCAACATCACTTTGCAGATTCCACGAGAAGAGTGCTAGCAAACAGCTACATGAACAGAAATGTGGAACTCAATGAGGTGAATGCACCGGTCACATAGAAGTTTCTCAGAATGCTTCCTTTCAGTTTTTATCTGAAGATATTTCCTTTTTCACTGTAGCTGTCAATGCGCTCCAAAACAGAACTTAGCAGATCCCACGAGAAGAGTGTTAGCAAATAGCTACAAGAAGAGAAAGGTGGAACTCTGTGAGATGAATGCAAAGGTCACATAGAAGTTTCTCACATTGCTTCCTTTCAGTTTTTCTCTGAAGATATTTCCTTTTTCACTGTAGCCCTCAATGCGCCCCCAAATATCACTTTGCAGATTCCACGAGAAGATTGTCAGCAAAAAGCTACATGAACAGAAAGGGAGCACTCTGTGAGATGTACTCAGAGATCAGAAAGACATTTCTCAGAAATCTTCTTTCTCGTTTTTATCTGCCGATATTTCCTTTGGCTGTATACTCCTCCAAGTGATCCGAAATATCAGTTCTCAGATTCAACAAAAACTGAACTAGCAAACAGCTCCATGAAATACAGCTGTAACGCAGTGACTTGAATTTACACATCACAAAGCACTTTCTCAGGAAGTTTCTTTCTAATTTTTATCCGAAGATATTTCCTTTGTCACCAAAATCTTCATTGGGCAAACAAATATCCCACTGCAGTTTTGAAGAAAACTGTGTTAGCAAATTGATCAATGAACAGAAAAGTATAACTCTGTGAATTGCATTCACAGGTCACAATGCAGTTCCTCAGGAAGCTTATTTTCAGTTTTTATCTGAAGATATTTCCCTTTTTCACTGTAGCCATCAATTCAATCCCAAATATCACTTAGCAGCTTACACGAGAAGACTGTTAGCAATCTGCTACATGAACAGAAATGTGGAACTCTGTGAGGTGAATGCACAGGTCACATAGAAGTTTCTTAGAACGCTTCTTTTCAGTTTTTATCTGAAGATATTTCCTTTTTCAATGTAGCCCTCAATGCGTTCCCTAATATCACTCTGCAGATTCCACGAGAAGAGTGTTAGCAAACAGCTCAATGAACAGAAAGGTGGAACTCTGTGAGGTGAATACACAGGTCACAGAGAAGTTTCTCAGAGCACTTCCTTTCAGTTTTTATCTGAAGATATTTACTTTTTCACTGTAGCCCTCAATGCGCTCCAATTATCACTTTGCAGATTCCACGAGAAGAGTGTTAGCAAACAGGTACGTGAACAGAAAGGTAGAACTCTGTGAGGTGAATTCAGAGATCAGAAAGACATTTCTCAGAAATCTTCTTTCTCGTTTTTATCTGGGGATATTTCCTTTGCTGTATACTCCTCCAAGTGATCCGAAATAACGGTTCTCAGATTCAACAAAAACTGGACTAGAAAAGAGCTCCTTGAAATACAGCTGTAACTCAGTGAGTTGAATTCACAAATCACAAAGCAGTTTCTCAGAAAGCTTCTTTCTACTTTTTATCTGAAGATATTTCCTTTGTCACCACAAGCCTCATTGGGCAAAGAATTATCCCACTGCAGTTTTGAGGAAAACTGTGTTAGCAAACCGATCAATGAACAGAAGAGGTTAACTCTGTGAGTTGCACTCGCACATCACAATGCAGTTTCTCAGAATGCTTCTTTTCAGTTTTTATCTGAAGATATTTCCTTTTTCACTGTAGCCGTCAATGTGCTCCCAAATATCACTTAGCAGATTACACGCAAAGAGTGTTAGCAAACAGGTACATGAAGAGAAAGCTGGAACTCTGTGAGATGAATGCACAGGTCACAAAGAAGTTTCTCAGAACGCTTCCTTTCAGTATTTATCTGAAGATATTTCCTTTTTCACTGTAGCCCTCAATGCGCTCCCAAATATTACTTTGCAGATTCCACGAGAAGAGTGCTAGCAAACAGCTACATGAACAGAAAGGTAGAACTCTGTGAGGTGAACTCAGAGATCAGAAAGACATTTCTCAGAAATCTTCTTTCTCATTTTTATCTGCGGATATTTCCTTTGGCTGTATACTCCTCCAAGTGATCCGAAATATCGGTTCTCAGATTCAACAAAAACTGGACTAGCAAACAGCTAGATGAAATACAGCTGTAACTCAGTGATTGAATTTATACATAACAAAGCAGTTTCTCAGGAAGCTCCTTTCTACTTTGTATCTGAAGATATTTCCTTTGTCACCATAAGCTTCATAGGGCAAAGAAATATCCCACTGCAGTTTGGAAGTAAGGTGTGTTAGCAAAGTGATCAATGAACAGAAAAGTGTAACTCTGTGAGTTGCGTTCACAGGTCACAATGCAGTTTCTCAGAAAGCTTCTTTTCAGTTTTTATCTGAAGATATTTCCTTTTTCTCTGGAGCTGTCAAAGCGCTCCCAAACATCACTTAGCAGATTCCACGAGAAGAATGTTAGCACACAGCTACATGAAGAGAAATGTGAAACTCTGTGAGATGAATACACAGGTCACAAAGAAGTTTCTCAGAACGCTTCCTTTCAGGTTTTATCTGAAGATATTTACTTTTTCACTGAATTCCTCAACGCGCTCCCAAATATACTTTGCAGATTCCTCAAGAAGAGTGTTAGCGAACAGCTACATGAACAGAAAGGTAGAACTCTGTGAGACGAACTCAGAGATCAGAAAGGCATTTCTCAGAAATCTTCTTTCTCGTTTTTATATGGGGATATTTCCTTTGACAGTATACTCCTCCAAGTGATCCAAAATATCGGTTCTCAGATTCAACAAAAACTGGACTACCAAACAGCTCCATGAAATACACCTGTAACTCAGTGAGTTGAATTCACACATCACAAAGCAGTTTCTCAGAAAGCTTCTTTCTACTTTTTATCTGAAGGTATTTCCTCTGTCACCATAAGCTTCATTGGGCAAAGAAATATCCCAGTGCACTTTTGAAGAAAACTGTGTTAGCAAAGTGATCAATGAACAGAAAAGAATAACTCTGTGAGTTGCATTCACAGGTCACAATGCAGTTTGTCAGAAAGCTTCTTTTCAGTTTTTATCTGAAGATATTTCCTTTTTCACTGTAGCCATCAATGCGCTCCCACACATCACTTAGCAGATTCCACGAGAAGAATGTTAGCAAACAGCTACATGAAGAGAAAGCTGGAACTCAGTGAGATGAATACACAGGTCACATAGAAGTTTCTCATAACGCTTCCTTTCAGTTTTTATCTGAAGATATTTCCTTTTTCACTGTAGCCCTCAATGCACTCCCAAATGTCACTTTGCAGATTCCAGTAGAAGAGTTTTAGCAAACAGCTACATGAACAGAAGGGTAGAACTCTGTGAGATGAACTCAGAGATCAGAAAGACATTTCTCAGAAATCTTCTTTCTTGTTTTTGTCTGGGGATATTTCCTTTGGCTGTATACTCCTCCAAGCGATCCGAAATATTGGTTCTCAGTTTCAACAAAAACTGGACTAGAAAACAGCTTCATGAAATACAGCTGTATCTCAGTGAGTTGAATTTACACATCACAAAGGAGTTTCTCAGGAAGCTTCTTTCTACTTTTTATCTGAAGATATTTTCTTTGTCACCATAAGCTTCATTGGGCAAAGAAATATCCCACTGCAGTTTGGAAGAAAACTGTGTTAGCAAAGTGATCAATGAACAGAAATGTGTAACTTTTCGAGTTGCATTCAGAAGTCGCAATGCAGTTTCTCAGAATGCTTCTTTTCAGTTTTTATCTGAAGATATTTCCTTTTTCACTGTAGCCATCAAAGGGCTCCCAAATATCACTGAGCATATTACCCGAGAAGAGTGTTAGCAAACAGCTACATGAACAGAAAAGTGGAACACTATGAAATGAATGCACAGGACTTATGGAAGTTTCTCGGAATGCTTCCTTTCAGTTTTTATATGAAGATATTTCCTTTTTCACTGTAGCCGTCAATGTGCTCCCAAATATCACTTAGCAGATTACCCGAGAAGAGAATCAGCAAACAGCTACATGAACAGAAAGGTGGAACTCTGTGAGATGAATGCACAGGTCACATAGAAGTTTCTCAGAACGCTTCTTTTCAGTTTTTATCTGAAGGTAGTACCTTTTTCATTGGAGCCCTCAATGTGCTCCCAAATATCACCTTGTATATTCCACAAGAAGCGTGTTAGCAAACAGCTACATGAACAGAAAGGTGGAACTCTGTGAGGTGAATGCACAGATCACATAGAAGTTTCTCAGAACGATTCCTTTCAGTTTTTATCTGAAGGTATTTCCTTTTTCACTGTAGCCCTCAATGCGCTCCCTAATATTACTTTGCAGATTCCACGAGAAGAGTGTTAGCAAGCAGCTACGTGAACAGAAAGGTAGAACTGTGTAAGATGAACTCAGAGATCAGAAAGACATTTCTCAGAAATCTTCTTTCTCATTTTTATCTGAGGTATATTTCCTTTGGCTCTATACTCTTCCAAGTGATCTGAAATATCTATTCTCATCTTCAACAAAACCTGGACTAGAAAACAGCTAGATGAAATACAGCTGTAACTCAGTGAGCTGAATTTACACATCACAAAGCAGTTTCTCTGGAAGTTTCTTTCTCCTTTTTACCTGAAGATATTTCCATTGTCACCATAAGCTTCATTGGGCAAAGAAATATCCCACTGCAGTTTTGAAGAAAATTGTGTTAGCAAACTGATCAATGAACAGAAAAGTGTAACTTTGTGAGTTGCATTCACACGTCACAATGAATTTTCTCAGAACGCTTCTTTTAAGTTTTTATCTGAAGATATTTCCTTTTTCACTGTAGCCATCAATGGGCTCCCAAATATCACATAGCAGATTACATGAGAACAGAGTTAGCAAACTGCTACATGAACAGAAAGGTGGAACTCTGTAAGATAAATGAACAGGTCACATAGAAGTCTCTCAGAACGCTTCTTTTCAGTTTTTATCTGAAGATATTTCCTTCCTCACTGTAGCCCTCAATGCGCTCCCTAATATTACTTTGCAAATTCCACGACAAGAGTGTTAGCAAACAGCTACATGAACAGAAAGGTGGAACTCTGTGAGCTCAATGCACAGGTCACATAGAAGTTTCTCGGAACGATTCCTTTCAGTTTTTGTCTGAAGATATTTCCTTTTTCACTGTAGCTGTCAATGCGATCCCAAATATCACTTGGCAGATAACACGAGAAGAGTGTTCGCAAACAGCTACATGAACAGAAAGGTGGACGTCTGTGAAACGAATGCACAGGTCACATAGAAGTTTCTCAGAACGCTTCCTTTCTGTTTTTATCTGAAGATATTTTCTTTTCCACTGTAGCCCTCATTGCGCTCCGAAGTATCACTTTGCAATTTCCACGAGAAGAGTGTTAGGAAAGAGATACAATAACTGGAAGGTGGAACTCTGTGAGGTGAATGCACAGGTCACCTAGAAGTTTCTCAGAACGCTTCCTTTCAGTTTCTATCTGAGGATATTTGCTTTTTCACTGTAGCCCTCAATGCACCCCCAAATATCACTTTGCACATTCCACAAGAAGTGTGTTAGCAAACAGCTACATTAACAGAAAGGTAGAACTCTGTGAGATGAACTTAGAGATCAGAGAGACATTTCTCAGAAATCTTCATTCTCGTTTTTATCTGGGGATATTTCCTTTGGCTGTATACTCCTCCAAGTGATCCGAAATATCGGTTTTCAGATTCAAGAAAAACTGGACTAACACAGAGCTCGATGAAATACAGCTGTAACTCAGTGAATTGAATTTAAACATCACAAAGCAGTTTCTCAGGAAGCTTCTTTGTACTTTTTATCTGAAGATATTTCCTTGGTCACCATAAGCTTCATTGGGCAAAAAAATATCCCACTGCAGTTGTGAAGAAAACTGTATTAGCAAACTGATCAATGAACAGAAAAGTGTAACTCTGTGAGTTACATTCACAAGTCACAATGCAGTTTCTCAGAAAGCTTCTTTTCAGTTTTTATCTGAAGATTTTCCTGTTTCACTGTATCCTTCAAAGGGCTGCCAAATATCACATAGCAGATTACACGAGAAGAGTGTTAGCACACTGCTACGTGAACAGAAAGGTGGAACTCTGTGAGATGAATGCACAGTTCACATAGAAGTTTCTCAGAGCGCTTCCTTTCAGTTTTTATCTGAAGATATTTCCTTTTTCACTGTAGCCGTCAATGCGCCCCCAAATATCACTGAGCAGATTACACGAGAAGAGTGTTAGCAAAAAGCAGCATGCACAGAAAGGTGGAACTCTGTGAGATGAATGCACAGGTCACAAAGAAGTTTCTCAGAACGCTTCTTTTCAGTATATATCTGATGATATTTCCTTTTTCACTGTAGCCCTCAATGCGCTCCCAAATATTACTTTGCACATTCCACGAGAAGAGTGTTAGTAAACACATACATGAATAGAAAGATAGAAGTCTTTGAGATGAACTCAGTGATCAGAATGACATTTCTCAGAAATCTTCTTTCTCGTTTTTACCTGGGGATATTTCCTTTGGCTGTATACCCCTCCAAGTGATCCGAAATATCAGTTCTCAGTTTCAACAAAAACTGGACTAGCAAACAGCTCCATGAAATACAGCTGTAACTCAGTGAGTTGAATTTACACATCACAAAGGTGTTTTTCAGGAAGCTTCTTTCTACTTCTTACCTTCAGATATTTCCTTTGTCACCATAAAGGTTCATTGGGCAAAGAAATATCCCATTGCAGTTTTTTTTTTTT
>NW_020261572.1:0-202 GCF_003255815.1 Theropithecus gelada
TCCACCTCTGGGGACAGGGCACAGCTACACAACAACAACAACAACAAAAAAGCAGCAGAAACCTCTGAAGACGCAAACGACTCTGTCTGACAGCTTTGAAGAGAGCAGTGGATCTCCCAACACGGAGGTTGAGATCTGAGAAGGGACAGACTGCCTGCTCAAGTGGGTCCCTGACCCCTGAGTAGCCTAACTGGGAGACATC
>NW_020261572.1:211-3383 GCF_003255815.1 Theropithecus gelada
CTCCCCCGGCAAAGGAGCGCAGCTCATCGCCAGCAACGGATCAAAGCTTGATGGAGAATGACTTTGACGAGATGAGAGAAGAAGGGTTCAGTCCATCAAACTTCTCAGAGCTAAAGGAGGAATTACGTACTCAGCGCAAAGAAACTAAAAATCTTGAAAAAAAAGTGGAAGAATTGATGGCTAGAGTAATTAATGCAGAGAAAGTCGTAAACGAAATGAAAGAGATGAAAACCATGACACGAGAAATACGTGACAAATGCACAAGCTTCAGTAACCGACTCGATCAACTGGAAGAAAGAGTATCAGTGATTGAGGATCAAATGAATGAAATGAAGCGAGAAGAGAAACCAAAAGAAAAAAGAAGAAAAAGAAATGAACAAAGCCTGCAAGAAGTATGGGATTATGTAAAAAGACCAAATCTCCGTCTGATTGGGGTGCCTGAAAGTGAGGGGGAAAATGGAACCAAGTTGGAAAACACTCTTCAGGATATCATCCAGGAGAACTTCCCCAACCTAGTAGGGCAGGCCAACATTCAAATCCAGGAAATACAGAGAACACCACAAAGATACTCCTCGAGAAGAGCAACTCCAAGACACATAATTGCCAGATTCACCAAAGTTGAAATGAAGGAAAGAATCTTAAGGGCAGCCAGAGAGAAAGGTCGGGTTACCCACAAAGGGAAGCCCATCAGACTCACAGCAGATCTCTCGGCAGAAACTCTCCAAGCCAGAAGAGAGTGGGGGCCAATATTCAACATTCTTAAAGAAAAGAATTTTCAACCCAGAATTTCATATCCAGCCAAACTGTTTCATAAGTGAAGGAGAAATAAAATCCTTTACAGATAAGCAAATGCTTAGAGATTTTGTCACCAATAGGCCTGCCTTACAAGAGACCCTGAAGGAAGCACTAAACATGGAAAGGAACAACCGGAACCAGCCATTGCAAAAACATGCCAAAATGTAAAGACCATCGAGGCTAGGAAGAAACTGCATCAACTAACGAGCAAAATAACCAGTTAATATCATAATGGCAGGATCAAGTTCACACATAACAATATTAACCTTAAATGTAAATGCACTAAATGCTCCAATTAAAAGACACAGACTGGCAAACTGGATAAAGAGTCAAGACCCATCAGTCTGCTGTATTCAGGAGACCCATCTCACACGCAGAGACATACATAGGCTCAAAATAAAGGGATGGAGGAAGATTTACCAAGCAAATGGAGAACAAAAACAAGCAGGGGTTGCAATCCTAGTCTCTGATAAAACAGACTTTAAACCATCAAAGATCAAAAGACACAAAGAAGGCCATTACATAATGGTAAAGGGATCCATTCAACAGGAAGAGGTAACTATCCTAAATATATATGCATCCAATACAGGAGCACCCAGATTCATAAAGCAAGTCCTTAGAGACTTACAAAAAGACTTAGACTCCCACACAATAATAATGGGAGACTTCAACACTCCACTGTCAACATTAGACAGATCAACGAGACAGAAAGTTAACAAGGATATCCAGGAATTGAACTCATCTCTGCAGCAAGCAGACCTAATAGACATCTATAGAACTCTCCACCCTAAATCAACAGAATATACATTCTTCTCAACACCACATCGCACTTATTCCAAAATTGACCACATAATTGGAAGTAAAGCACTCCTCAGCAAATGTACAAGAACAGAAATTATAACAAACTGTCTCTCAGACCACAGTGCAATTAAACTAGAATTCAGGACTAAGAAACTCAATCAAAACCACTCAACTACATGGAAACTGAACAACCTGCTCCTGAATGACTACTGGGTACATAACGAAATGAAGGCAGAAATAAAGATATTCTTTGAAACCAATGAGAACAAAGATACAACATACCAGAATCTCTCGGACACATTTAAAGCAGTGTGTAAAGGGAAATTTATAGCACTAAATGCCCACAAGAGAAAGCAGGAAATATCTAAAATTGACACTCTAACATCACAATTAAAAGAACTAGAGAAGCAAGAGCAAACACATTCGAAAGCTACCAGAAGGCAAGAAATAACTAAGATCAGAGCAGAACTGAAGGAGATAGAGACACAAAAAACCCTCCAAAAAATCAATGAATCCAGGAGTTGGTTTTTTGAAAAGATCAACAAAATTGACAGACCGCTAGCAGGACTAATAAAGAAGAAAAGAGAGAAGAATCAAATAGATGCAATAAAAAATGATAAAGGGGATATCACCACCGACCCCACAGAACTACAAACTACCATCAGAGAATACTATAAACACCTCTACGCAAATGAACTGGAAAATCTAGAAGAAATGGATAATTTCCTGGACACGTACACTCTTCCAAGACTAAACCAGGAAGAAGTTGAATCCCTGAATAGACCAATAGCAGGCTCTGAAATTGAGGTAATAATTAACAGCCTACCAACGAAAAAAAGTCCAGGACCAGATGGATTCACAGCTGAATTCTACCAGAGGTACAAGGAGGAGTTGGTACCATTCCTTCTGAAACTATTCCAATCAATAGAAAAAGAGGGAATCCTCCCTAACTCATTTGATGAGGCCAACATCAACCTGATAACAAAGCCTGGCAGAGACACAACAAAAAAAGAGAATTTTAGACCAATATCCCTGATGAACATCGATGCAAAAAATCCTCAATAAAATACTGGCAAACCGGATTCAACAACACATCAAAAAGCTTATCCACCATGATCAAGTGGGCTTCATCCCTGGGATGCAAGGCTGGTTCAACATTCGCAAATCAATAAACATAATCCAGCATATAAACAGAACCAAAGACAAGAACCACATGATTATCTCAATAGATGCAGAAAAGGCTTTTGACAAAATTCAACAGCCCTTCATGCTAAAAACGCTCAATAAATTCAGTATTGATGGAACGTACATCCAAATAATAAGAGCTATTTATGACAAACCCACAGCCAATATCATACTGAATGGGCAAAAACTGGAAAAATTCCCTTTGAAAACTGGCACAAGACAGGGATGCCCTCTCTCACCACTCCTATTCAACATAGTGTTGGAAGTTCTGGCTAGGGCAATCAGGCAAGAGAAAGAAATCAAGGGTATTCAGTTAGGAAAAGAAGAAGTCAAATTGTCCCTCTTTGCAGATGACATGATTGTATATTTAGAAAACCCCATTGTCTCAGCC
>NW_020261573.1:0-3383 GCF_003255815.1 Theropithecus gelada
TTACAGCAAGTAAAAATTAAGCAGCCTGACATCTAAACTAAGTTTCATTTTTTCTACTTGTTTCTAACTTTTCTTTTCCTTGTTTTTTTCTTTGTAAATATCCTAAGTGCACTGAATTGTACATTTTGAAAAGATGTGTATTTTCTGGTGTTGGGTGAAATGTTGTATCAATTCAGTAATTGTGTTTGATTGTATTATTCAAATCTTTAATATCCTTATTTAATTTCTTGTCCTTTATTTATTAGATTATTACATTTTCTTTCTTTCATTTCTCTTTCTTTCTTTCTTTCTTTCTTTCTTTCTTTCTTTCTCTTTCTTTCTTTTTCTTTCTTTCTTTCTTTTTCTTTTTCTTTCTCTTTCTTTCTCTCTCTCTCTCTCCCTCCCTCCCTCCCTCTCTCTCTCTCCCCCGCTTTTCTTTTCTTTTCTTTTCTTTTCTTTTCTTTTCTTTTCTTTCTTGACAGAGTCTTGCTCAGTCACCCAGGCTGAAGTACAGTGGAGCAATCTGCAACCGCCACTTCCTGGGTTCAAGCGATTCTCCTGCCTCAGCCTCCCAAGTAGCTGGGATTACAGGCACACACCACCACATGTGAATTTTTTTTTCTTTTGTATTTTTAGTAGAGACTGGGTTTCACTATGTTGGCCAGGCTGGTCTTGAACTCCTGACCTCAAATAATTTGCCTGTCTTGGCCTCCCAGAGTGCTGGGATTACAGGCGTGAGCCACCGTGCCCAGTCTCATTTCCATTCTTTAAAAATTCTCATGTATATATCTATATCTTTTTTTGGTTTCATTGGTTTTTGCTTCATATATTATTTTGATTCTCTGCTTTCAAGTGCATTCATATTAGGATTATTACATCTTCTTGATGAATTGAACATCTTTATTTTTATTTACTTATGTATTTGTTTTTTCTTGAGATGGAGTCTCACTCTGCCACCCAGGCTGGAGTGCAGTGGCACGATCTCAGCTCACCACAACCTCTGCTTCCTGGGTTCAAGCGATTCTGCCTCAGCCTCCCGAGGCTGGGATTACAAGTGTGTGCCAGGATGCCCAGCTAAATTTTTTTTGTATTTTTAGTAGGATTTTTGCCATTTTGGCCAGGCTGGTCTCCAACTCCTGACCTCAAGTGATCCACTTGCCTTGGCCTCCCAAAGTGCTGAGATTACAGTCGTGAGCCACTGCACCTGACCAAATCCCCTTTATTTCCAAAGAAAATTATACTTGGCACATCTTAATCAAATTGTTAATCAAATATGGTAACAAAGAAAATATTAAAATATTAAAAGCAGCCAGTACTGATAAAATAAGAATATTCACAGACTCATTTGTCAGAAACTATGCAGTTCCTCTTTATCTCTGACAATACTCCCTGTCCTTGTCCTCATCTACTTTGTCTGATATTAATGTAGCCAATCCTGCTTTGTAATTTGTTTATATGTTCTATTATTTTCATTCCTTTTAACCCATCTCTGTTGTTATATTAAAAATGCACTTCTAGTATACAGCTGGCCTTTTAAACCAATCTAACAACATCTGCTTTTTATGTATTATTTATTATTATTATTTTTGAGACAGAATCTTACTGTGTCACCCAGGCTGGAGTGCAGTGGTTTGATCTTGGCTCACTGCAACCTCCACCTCCTGAGTTCAAGCAATTCCCATGCATCAGCCTCCTGAGTAGCTGGGATTACAGGCGCCTGTTATCAGGCCTGGCTAATTTTTGTATTTTTAGTAGAGACAGGGTTTTGCCATGTTGGCCAAGCTATTCTCCATCTCCTAACCTCAAGTGATCTGCCCGCCTCAGCCCTCGAAGTGCTGGGATTACAGGCGTAAGCCACCTGGCACCTCTGCTTTTTTATTGGTGTATTTAGACTATTTCCAATTTACATAATTAAAATTTTATAACACCTATTTTCTTGCTATTTGTTTCATTTTTTGTTTGTTTTCTCTTCATTTTCTTGACTTTCTTTTGAATTTACTAGTTAAGTATTCTATTTTATTTCCACAATTGGGTTTTTAAATTTATGTCTTGTGTTTACTTCATTAAAATTTGCTCTAAGGAAGTGGTAATGAAAGTTTTTAATTAAAAAAAATGAGAAAATAAGTATTTTATATTTACCTGTGAATTTACAATTTCTGACATTCTTTCTTCCCATGTAGATTAGGGTAACACACAAGACAGTGTGCCACCTGCTTTTGTAAATAAGTTTTATGGAATGTAGACTCATTCATTCATTTACATATTGTAGGCTGTGGTTTGAATGTTTGTGTCCCTCAAAAACTCCTATGTTTAAATCCTAACCCTCCAAGTGATGGTATTTGGAGGTGGGCCCTAGAGAGTTGATTAGTTCATGAGGGCTCTGACTATGTCAATAGAATTCATGCCCTTCTAAAGGAAGTCTGAGAGAGACTTCTAGTGCTTTCTGTTTGCCATGTGGGACATCGTTTATGAATAGAAAATGGGTTATCATCAGATACCACATCTATTGGCACTTTGATCTTGGACTTCCCGGCTTCTAGAACTGTGAGAAATAAATTTCTGTTGTTTAACAGCCATCTGGTCTATGATATTTCTATCATACCAGCATAATACAGACTAAGATATTGTATACAGCTACTTTCATGTCACTATGGCAGAGTTGAGGATTTGCAGCAGAATCTGTGCAGCTCATAAAACCTACTTTTTAACTATTTACTGATCCTATATGGAAAATGTTTGCTGACCCATGGTGTAGATTCAAGCTTTCAATTTATTTATTTACTTATTTTTTTGCCTGAAGAACATCTGTTAACAATTTGGACTGTAGGTCTACTGGTAATTATTTCTCCCAGCCCAGACCTATAATGGTGTAGGCCCAGGCCAGTAGTTTTCCGCTCTTCTCCTTAGCACAGAGGACATCTTCGCTTCTCTTTCCCCCACTGCAGTGAATTTTAAGCTGTGGGGATAATAGTCTTTGCTGCCCTCCTTTGTAGTCCTAAGGCTTTTGTTCCACAGGGAGAAGGATCTAGACAGGGTTGCTTGACTTACCTGCTTCTGTTGATGCCCTATCTTGATCTTTGATTACCACATGGAAATCTACAGAAAAGATCCTGCAAGGGGGTGCAAACTCTCCTTGAGTCTGTGGATGCAGGAGTTCTAGTCTCTCACACTCACCTACATTTGGCCTTTAGTACCTTGCTAAAAATTTTAGCTTACCCACTTGTATGCTGGTTCATACATCTCCTGTATTCTGCTCCAGATAAGTCAGTTCACATGCCCAAGCATTTCTTGGAAGTATCTGCCTTTCCTTAGATTTTTAGTCTAGTTGATTTTGTGCAACTTTAACACTTCAATTGGTTCATTAAACAGTATGTTTTTGTAGATTTTATACAAAATAGCCACCT
>NW_020261574.1:0-3383 GCF_003255815.1 Theropithecus gelada
TGCAGGATATTTAGTCTGAGGAAGAAAGGGACATATATTAAAGGAAAACATTTTAATTTTTCTTTTTCTTTCTTTTTTCTTTTTCTTCTTTTTCTTCTTTTTTTAACGGTCTTGCTCTTTCGCCAAGGCTAGAGTACTGTGGCACGATCTCGGCTCACTGCAACCTCTGCCTCCCAGGTACAAGTGATTCTCCTGCCTCAACCTCTTGAGGAGCTGGGATTACAGGTGTGCGCCGCCACAACCGGCTAAGTTTTTGACTTTTCAGTGGAGACAGCGTTCCATCATGTTGGCCAGGCTGGTCTCCAACTCCTGGCCTCAAGTGATCCGCGCGCCTTGACCCCCCACAGTGCTGGGATTAAGGTGTGAGCCCCCGGCTCGGTCAAAAATTACCTTTCTTAGTCAACGATAATTTCGAACCTGTAGTGAGTTTTTCATAGTTTAGGTTTCTTTCTAAAAATCGTTTGTCCCACTAAAAGCCACTGGAATTTCATAGAGAAAATAAAGGAACTTGGTCCGTAGTAGGAAAAGTCAAGGAAAGTCTGGGACCTTTTGTTATGCCAAAGCTTAATGGGGACACGTGAAATATACACAGAAGCCAGCTTCTTAGTGAGATTTGAAACAAATTTGAGCGTCCCAAAGAAGTACAATGGCAATTGATTGTAATGCATTGGGTACTGAAAATGATCAGTTTAAAAGGGATTTAGAAGCAACCCTGCTCTACAAAACGAATTGTCACCCTTGACACTTTGTTATGGCAACTCTAATAGATGAATGTACAATTTATACAACTCTAAAAGGATATTTGAAATTAAAAATAATGTTCTTGACACCCTATTTTTAAATAAGTGTAAATAACTTATAAGTTGATGAAACAAATATTGGTCAATACAAATTCAATGAATATTATCATAAGTTACAATTACAAATTTTCTGTCAAGTTTATCTTTCAAATAGTGTGGCTTCCAAAAGAATTGTCATGCTAATTTGATTGTTCAGAACTGAAACAGCAACCACCATTAAAAACAAAATTTTTAGCATAAGCAACTCACAAAGTATATCATTCATTAATCATAGAAAAATATCTGTTGATTTGATTTACTAGATTCTGAATATAGATGAATACAGATAATATATAAACATAAAGTATTCAGCAAGACAAAATCAGCAAGGACAATACACCCAAGATATTATTACCAAATTCTGATGAATACCCTCTAAAATCTGTGTTGATGGGTGTGTGTATCTATCTGTCTATCTATCTATCTATCTATCTATCTATCTATCTATCTATCTATCCATCCTTGAGTAAAATGTAGACAGTTATTTTTAATTATTAATATTGTTTTAATAAATTGTGTAAATATCATTCTATTCATCTGCTAGAACTACCATAAAAAGTATCACAGATTTCATAGAAATTTATTTTCTCACAGTTCTGGAAGCTACTAGTTTGAGATACAGCTGTCAACAGGGTTGAATTCTTCTGAGACCTCTTCCTTTGTCTTGTAAATGGTTGTATTCTCTCCATGCTTTGCGTGGTCTTTCTCTATCTATATGGTGTGTCCTTATTTTCTCTTCTTATATAGACACCAGTTATATTGGAGTAGGGCCCACCTGAATCATTGACCTTTACCGTAGTTACCTCTTAAACACTCCTTCTCCAAATGCACTCACATTCTCAGTTATTGAGAGTTTGGACTGTAACAAATGAATTTTGGAGGGAGGCAGTTGAGCCAATGCTACTGAATACACAAAGATGTTTCTCTCTACCCAAGACGTTATTCCACTAAATAAGTTACTTTCTCCTTTAGGAAATGTAGGTGCGACCCAAATTTCCAAGACATTTTGCTCAAGTTTACTCTTACAAAGAGTTCACTGGAGGAGACAAGTTTTCAACTGGAATATCAGATAAAAAAGAATTTGTCATCATTCTTTTCTATAGTGCTTTTAAGAAAGTAAGTAAGAAAGTATACCCCATATGCTTCTCTAATTCCAGTCATTTCAAACTAGTACTATTTTTCTTCTTTGCATTCTACTTTAATCTATTTAATCTTTATTTGAAAAAATGTACCTGGAACAGTTCAGTTAAAAAAGCAAATAACCGGAGTAATTCCTTTTTTTTCCATTTTGGCATAGATCAAGTTTGTTTTGCACAACAAATAAAACTAGCAAATCATGTGATAGATAATACCATAAAACTTAAAGCTCTTTCCCTAGAATCAAATAAGGTGGCCTAGTTTTGAGAGGAGAGGCTGAGGGAAAAGATAGTCTCATAAATTGACAATGGTATTTCCAGTATTACCCTCTGTTATGTTTGCTGAAATATTATAAAATCTTGAATAATTACAAAGTTTGTATTCTTCATTAATGGCCACACACCCTTGATTGGCCATGATTTTTGACCCATATGGTTCAGCTGCTAATGTTATGATATAGTTCTTCAACATGGAAAGCCTGCATTCAAAAAGATAGTTAATAAAGAAAATATATGACTTCCAAGGAGAAAAGAAATCAGTGAACAATAACATAAAACTCTGAAAAGTATTTTCTGTGTATTTACTTATTGAACATTTGCTAGTGGACTCAGAAAAGCCAGTCAAAACTTACTGTCATTCCAATGTAAGTTTATATTCTACTTTTTATGTCATTCCGATATAAGTTTACATTCTATATATATATAAAAATATGTTGCTAATTTTGTTGAAACAGTAAGTTGATGATAATGTTAATTAGTTTTAGCAGCTTTTTAAAGCTATAATAGAAATATACAAAACTGCATAATTTAAAATTATTATTTGATTTTTGATATATAAATCTATAAAAATCACCATATGTAAGATTACGAAAATATCAATCACTCCCAATGTTCCCCTTGTATTATGGATAAGAAAATTCTGAACGTTTCAAGCTTAGAATCTGTCTAATGACATGTTTCCTAATAAAGTTTCATGAGTATGTTCACATATCTCCTTAATCAATATTAAATGCCTTTTACACTGCAGAACTTAGAAAACAAATAAAATATTATTCATTTTTTCTTTAAGTTAAAATGAGATAATTTTTTATAACATTAGTTTCTGTTATACTCCCACAAATATATGCCACGTCCACTAGCATAGTGAATAAATCCTCTTTGATTCATAAAAAAAAGATAGACATACAAAGCTAGATATTACATGAAGTTACATTTAAGAGGGAAGCTGAGTGTTTAGATCTCTTTTAACTTACCTTGTCCATTAGCACAGGAAACCCACAAGGTGAGAATGACATTGATTAGTAACAACATGTTAGATATTCTCGGTAGTATATATTAATACAAAGGTCTCAATTGCACTGTTTGGGGTTTGAAATCTTTCCTTGCTAGTTACCAAGTGTGATTCTGA
>NW_020261575.1:0-3383 GCF_003255815.1 Theropithecus gelada
TGCAGGATATTTAGTCTGAGGAAGAAAGGGACATATATTAAAGGAAAACATTTTAATTTTTCTTTTTCTTTCTTTTTTCTTTTTCTTCTTTTTCTTCTTTTTTTAACGGTCTTGCTCTTTCGCCAAGGCTAGAGTACTGTGGCACGATCTCGGCTCACTGCAACCTCTGCCTCCCAGGTACAAGTGATTCTCCTGCCTCAACCTCTTGAGGAGCTGGGATTACAGGTGTGCGCCGCCACAATCGGCTAAGTTTTTGACTTTTCAGTGGAGACAGCGTTCCATCATGTTGGCCAGGCTGGTCTCCAACTCCTGGCCTCAAGTGATCCGCGCGCCTTGACCCCCCACAGTGCTGGGATTAAGGTGTGAGCCCCCGGCTCGGTCAAAAATTACCTTTCTTAGTCAACGATAATTTCGAACCTGTAGTGAGTTTTTCATAGTTTAGGTTTCTTTCTAAAAATCGTTTGTCCCACTAAAAGCCACTGGAATTTCATAGAGAAAATAAAGGAACTTGGTCCGTAGTAGGAAAAGTCAAGGAAAGTCTGGGACCTTTTGTTATGCCAAAGCTTAATGGGGACACGTGAAATATACACAGAAGCCAGCTTCTTAGTGAGATTTGAAACAAATTTGAGCGTCCCAAAGAAGTACAATGGCAATTGATTGTAATGCACTGGGTACTGAAAATGATCAGTTTAAAAGGGATTTAGAAGCAACCCTGCTCTACAAAACGAATTGTCACCCTTGACACTTTGTTATGGCAACTCTAATAGATGAATGTACAATTTATACAACTCTAAAAGGATATTTGAAATTAAAAATAATGTTCTTGACACCCTATTTTTAAATAAGTGTAAATAACTTATAAGTTGATGAAACAAATATTGGTCAATACAAATTCAATGAATATTATCATAAGTTACAATTACAAATTTTCTGTCAAGTTTATCTTTCAAATAGTGTGGCTTCCAAAAGAATTGTCATGCTAATTTGATTGTTCAGAACTGAAACAGCAACCACCATTAAAAACAAAATTTTTAGCATAAGCAACTCACAAAGTATATCATTCATTAATCATAGAAAAATATCTGTTGATTTGATTTACTAGATTCTGAATATAGATGAATACAGATAATATATAAACATAAAGTATTCAGCAAGACAAAATCAGCAAGGACAATACACCCAAGATATTATTACCAAATTCTGATGAATACCCTCTAAAATCTGTGTTGATGGGTGTGTGTATCTATCTGTCTATCTATCTATCTATCTATCTATCTATCTATCTATCTATCTATCCATCCTTGAGTAAAATGTAGACAGTTATTTTTAATTATTAATATTGTTTTAATAAATTGTGTAAATATCATTCTATTCATCTGCTAGAACTACCATAAAAAGTATCACAGATTTCATAGAAATTTATTTTCTCACAGTTCTGGAAGCTACTAGTTTGAGATACAGCTGTCAACAGGGTTGAATTCTTCTGAGACCTCTTCCTTTGTCTTGTAAATGGTTGTATTCTCTCCATGCTTTGCGTGGTCTTTCTCTATCTATATGGTGTGTCCTTATTTTCTCTTCTTATATAGACACCAGTTATATTGGAGTAGGGCCCACCTGAATCATTGACCTTTACCGTAGTTACCTCTTAAACACTCCTTCTCCAAATGCACTCACATTCTCAGTTATTGAGAGTTTGGACTGTAACAAATGAATTTTGGAGGGAGGCAGTTGAGCCAATGCTACTGAATACACAAAGATGTTTCTCTCTACCCAAGACGTTATTCCACTAAATAAGTTACTTTCTCCTTTAGGAAATGTAGGTGCGACCCAAATTTCCAAGACATTTTGCTCAAGTTTACTCTTACAAAGAGTTCACTGGAGGAGACAAGTTTTCAACTGGAATATCAGATAAAAAAGAATTTGTCATCATTCTTTTCTATAGTGCTTTTAAGAAAGTAAGTAAGAAAGTATACCCCATATGCTTCTCTAATTCCAGTCATTTCAAACTAGTACTATTTTTCTTCTTTGCATTCTACTTTAATCTATTTAATCTTTATTTGAAAAAATGTACCTGGAACAGTTCAGTTAAAAAAGCAAATAACCGGAGTAATTCCTTTTTTTTCCATTTTGGCATAGATCAAGTTTGTTTTGCACAACAAATAAAACTAGCAAATCATGTGATAGATAATACCATAAAACTTAAAGCTCTTTCCCTAGAATCAAATAAGGTGGCCTAGTTTTGAGAGGAGAGGCTGAGGGAAAAGATAGTCTCATAAATTGACAATGGTATTTCCAGTATTACCCTCTGTTATGTTTGCTGAAATATTATAAAATCTTGAATAATTACAAAGTTTGTATTCTTCATTAATGGCCACACACCCTTGATTGGCCATGATTTTTGACCCATATGGTTCAGCTGCTAATGTTATGATATAGTTCTTCAACATGGAAAGCCTGCATTCAAAAAGATAGTTAATAAAGAAAATATATGACTTCCAAGGAGAAAAGAAATCAGTGAACAATAACATAAAACTCTGAAAAGTATTTTCTGTGTATTTACTTATTGAACATTTGCTAGTGGACTCAGAAAAGCCAGTCAAAACTTACTGTCATTCCAATGTAAGTTTATATTCTACTTTTTATGTCATTCCGATATAAGTTTACATTCTATATATATATAAAAATATGTTGCTAATTTTGTTGAAACAGTAAGTTGATGATAATGTTAATTAGTTTTAGCAGCTTTTTAAAGCTATAATAGAAATATACAAAACTGCATAATTTAAAATTATTATTTGATTTTTGATATATAAATCTATAAAAATCACCATATGTAAGATTACGAAAATATCAATCACTCCCAATGTTCCCCTTGTATTATGGATAAGAAAATTCTGAACGTTTCAAGCTTAGAATCTGTCTAATGACATGTTTCCTAATAAAGTTTCATGAGTATGTTCACATATCTCCTTAATCAATATTAAATGCCTTTTACACTGCAGAACTTAGAAAACAAATAAAATATTATTCATTTTTTATTTAAGTTAAAATGAGATAATTTTTTATAACATTAGTTTCTCTTATACTCCCACAAATATATGCCACTTCCACTAGCATAGTGAATAAATCCTCTTTGATTCATAAAAAAAAGATAGACATACAAAGCTAGATATTACATGAAGTTACATTTAAGAGGGAAGCTGAGTGTTTAGATCTCTTTTAACTTACCTTGTCCATTAGCACAGGAAACCCACAAGGTGAGAATGACATTGATTAGTAACAACATGTTAGATATTCTCGGTAGTATATATTAATACAAAGGTCTCAATTGCACTGTTTGGGGTTTGAAATCTTTCCTTGCTAGTTACCAAGTGTGATTCTGA
>NW_020261576.1:0-3383 GCF_003255815.1 Theropithecus gelada
GAAGTGCCTTGATTCCTGGTGAGTTTCCAGTTCATGGCTTTAGTCCCTCCTGAAACATGGCTACACTTACTTACCTTGTGTTCCATGAAACTCCTTATATCCTATAATGAGCCTTCCTATTAACTAAGCTAGCTCAAGTAGGTTTCTGTTGCTAGCAACCAGAAGAGCCTTGATGAAGATATTATATTGTTTGGTCCTCAGATCAAATGAAATCAGAGTAGTCATCATCCTCATTTTACAGATGAAGAAACTGAGGACCCCCAGAAGTCAGCCATACAACAGAATATGGTTTCCAATGAGGTATGCTTCATGGAGGCTGTGCAACATTGGGCAACTTCCAGAACCTCATGGGACCTATGTCTGAAAATGCCTGTGAGTCATCTTTATATTGCTTAAGCACCTGAAATTAAAGACCCATGTAAAATCCCAAGAATATGCTATTTAGGTTTTTATTCTGACGGAAAACCTCCCATAACAAGAGTTTGACGCCATTGGATCCTTCTCTGTGTTTCCGTGGCCACGTATGCTTCTCTATTTTAGCACTTCTAACATTGTATTGAAGTTGCCTGTTTACTTGTCCGTTTCATCCCCCAGATTGTGATCTCTAGAGATCATTGTGTGGCTGTTCCTAGCACACATCTGTTGCTCAAGAAATGTATGCTGAACGAATAAAGGAACAAATACCAGCTTTTGATTGGTTTCCTTCCTGACTACATCCTGTCTGAATATCGCACATGCCACATTTGGACACTTGGGAAACAATGCTTCTTGGTAGAAAGAGCATCGAAGGGGCACATGGCTTCCAGGATCGGCTCTGCCACAATTAAGAGAGCTGTATGACATTAGGAAAGTCAGTCCCCATCTGAAAAACCAGCCGACTGGATTATACAGTCTCTGGAGTGGAAATTTATCATTTTGTGACATCTGGGTGTCCTCTTCCTGTTAGTTTCCTTACCTCAAAAATTGGGATGCTAATCAATAGTATTTTATACCTACCTGTTCGAAAGTGTTTTATACACCAAAAGAGGCGATTATCTTTGAAAACACACCTAAAAGTGTCCATTAAAGCTTCAATATGGATGGGTGCATTGGCTCAAGCCTGTAAATCACAGCACTTTGGGAGGTCAAGGCAGGTTGATCACTTGAGCTCAGGAGTTCAAGATCAGCCTAAGTAACATGGTAAAACCATATATATATAAATTTTATATACATATACATATAAATGTATATATATAAAGTTAGCTTGGCATGGTGGTGCATGCCTGTAGTCCCAGCAACTTAGTAGGCTAATGTGAGAGGATCACCTGGGCCTGAGAGGTTGAGGCTGCAGTGAGCCAAGATTGCACCACTGCACTCCAACCTGGGTGACAAAACCCTGTCTCAAAAAAAAAAAAAAAAAGCTTCGATACAAAATAATAGCAACAGTAATAACAATAACAATGTCTAACAATTGTTGAGCTTTTACTGTGGGCCAGGCATTCTTCTAAGTGCTTTACACTATTATATAATTAAATCCTCCCTATAAGGTACGTATTATTGCATATGAGGTGACTGAGGCCTGGAAAGATTACAGAGCTAGGAAGTGGTAGAGCTGGGATTCAAAAACACAGATAGGCCTCAAAGCTTCCACTCTATACTACTTCACACATCACCAGGACCTTGTTCATAATGTTGTATGTCAGGATAAATCCTGGCATAGTTCAGGTAACACTGACACAATGGAGTAGAAACATCTAGGAGGTGACAGGAACCTCTGGAGTAGAGTGGATGGTTGGCTGGAAGGAATCCACACTGGTGGACAGGCACAGATTTTCAAAGAATATTGCTGGCAAAGACCACAGCCCAGAGGAAGGCCAAATGCTACCCTAAGGAACTGGGCATCCTGCAAAGCACGCCCACATAGCTCCTGAGACTCACAGAGCAGGCAATATCCCCAAGGAGAAGCATGGGTAATGTTCAACATGCAGCCTCGCAGAACAAGTATGGAGTTTGCATTTGCTCAGAGGGCTCAGGGCTGCTCCTTGTTGGGGATTGGGGAGAACCAGAGCAAAAGAGCAACAAAAGATGGGCGAGCACCCTTGCACCCTGGCAAGAGACAAGGACAGTCCCTGATGGTATCCGATCAATGCGTGCCAGAATCTCTGAGGTAGAAGGAAAGGAGGGTTTACAGGCAGTTGGGGTGCTCAGGGCACTTGCCAATCAGTAGGAAAGAGTTTCAACATTTGAATAGCTGTGGAGCTGTGGTGGTGCCTCAAGTCTGAAATGCCTCCGCCAGGGTAGAAGTTCTTTACTTTCTTTCATCTGCCACAAGCCTATTATAGGGTTTCCTTCCTACTTCCCTGGCCCTTTCTTCCCAGGCTCTTTCAGAGAACCCTCTTTCTCTGCCCATCTGATAACTGGTGACCTACCCAGGATCTATCCTTCTCTTGGTGCTCTTCCCACCAGCCCCACTATCTAGCTGCACCCGCTTTACAGAGGGTGGGTGGACAGGCCTCGCTGGGACATTGCCAAAGAGAACTCGTGCCAGAGTTTGGATCCTAGAGGACGGCAAGGACCAGAGGAGGTAGAGGAGGGGTGAGATGAAGTTCTCTCAGTGGTGTTTCTTCGCTGGGATCCTGCAACTTTTAAAATACGGATTCCCAGCCCATCTGTCCCACCCCAACATGCCAACTCCAGAGAAATCTTCGATTCCTTTGTTTGGGGTTGTAAAAGAAGCATGTGTATTTTGCCGATCTCCAAGTGATGTGGTACTACTCCGTTTTATTTTGAAAAAATTGAAACTTATGGAAAAGTTGTAACACTAGTATAATGAGTACCCATATACCCTTCATCTACCTTCACCAATTGTTTATATTTTGCCATCTTGCTTTATCTACCGGGCACAGAACTAAAATTGTGTGCATATAAATAATTATTATTACATAAAATTATAATTATTTTACTGAACCATTTGAAAGTCTCATGATATTCAATCCTAAATACTCCAGTGTGTATCTCCTAGGAACTAGGACATTCGTCCACATACAATTCATAGTCAGTTGTCCTTAATTCGCCGACAATAGCCTCAATAGCTGTTCCCCTCTGCTCTATCCAATATCCATGCATTGTATTTAGTTATCATGTCCTTTGGTCTCCTTTAATCTAGAAAGGTCCCAGACATTTTTTCCTGGTCTTTAATGACATTATCACTTTTTTAAGAGTCTAGCCCAGGCCTTTTGCAGAATGTCCAAGAGGTTTTGATCCACACAGAAGAATGAGAACAGCTTAAAGAACAGCTTGGAGAGGTCATGACCAGTCAGTGAACTGAAGGCCAAATTGGAGACGGCACTACAGGTTAGGAACTACATGAAAACTGGAAAGCAGTCAGGAGTGAAGTGAGGAAG
>NW_020261577.1:0-3384 GCF_003255815.1 Theropithecus gelada
TGAGGGCAAAGCTGTAACTCTGTGAGATGATTTCACAGAACAAGAAGAAGTTTCTCAGAAAGCTTCTTTCTCTTTGTAATCGGAGGATATTTCCTTTGGCCCTATAGTCTCCAAAGGGATCCGAAATATGAGTTCCGAGATTCCACAGAAATAAGGCTATCAAACAGATCCACGAAATACAGATGTAACTCTGTGAGTGGAAGTCACACATCACAAAGCAGTTTCTCAGAAAACTTCTTTCCAGTTTTTCTCTGCGGATATTTTCTTTTTCACCGTAGCCCTCTATGGGCTTCCAAATATCACTCTTCAAATTCCAAAAGAACAGGCTTACGAAGGGCTTCTTGAGGGGAAAGCTGTAACTCTGTGAGATGAATTAACAGAACACTAAGCAGTTTCTCAGAAAGCTTCTCTCAAGATTTCATCTGAGGATATTTACTTTTCTCCCTAGCCCTCTATGGGCATCGAAATATCACTTTGCAAATTCCACAAAAAGAGGATGAGCGTAACGCTTCTTGAGGGGAAAGCTGTAACTCTGTGAGATGATTTCACAGAACACAAATAAGTTTCTCAGAAATCTTCTTTCTCTTTGTGATCGGAGGATATTTCCTTTGGCCCTATAGTCTTCAAAGGGGTCCGAAATATCAGTTCTCAGATTCCATAGGAATGAGGGTAGCCAACAGATCCACGAAATACAGATGTAACACTGTAAGTGGAAGNCCTTTGGCCCTATACGTTTCTAAGGGATCCGAAATATGAGTTCTGAGATTCCACAGAAATAAGGCTAGCAAAGAGATCCACGAAATACTGTTGTAACTCTGTGAGTGGAAGTCGCACATCACAAAGCAGTTTCTCAGAAAGCTTCTCTCCAGTTTTTCTCTGAGAATATTTTCTTTTTCAACATAGCCCTCTATGTGCTTCCAAATATCACTTTGTAAATTAAACAAGAACAGGCTTATTGAACGACTACTTGAGGGGAAAGCTGTAACTCTGTGAGATGAATTAACAGAACACTAAGCAGTTTCTCAGAAAGCTTCTTTCCACTTTTCATCTGAGGATATTTCCTTTTTCACAACAGCCCTCCATGGGCTTCCAAGTATCACGTTGCAAATTCCACAAGAAGAGTCTTAGCGAAAGGCTTCTTGAGGGGGAAGCTGTAACTCTGTGAGATGATTTCACAGAACACAAAGAAGTGTCTGTGAAAGTTCTTTCTCTTTGTTATCAGAGGATATTTCCTTTGGCTCTATACTCTTCAAAGGGATTTGAAATATGAGTTCTCAGATTCCACAGATATAAGGCTAGCAAACAGATCCACGAAAAAACAGCTGTAACTCTGTGAGTGGAAGTCACACTTCAAAAAGCAGTTTCTAAGAAAGCTTCTTTCCAGTTTTTCTCTGAGGATTCTTTGTTTTTCAACATAGCCCTCTGTCGTCTTCCAAATATCTCTTTGCAAATTCCACAAGAACAGTCTTAGCGAATGGCTTCTTGATGGGAAAGCTGTAACTCAGTGAGATGAATTAACAGAACACTAAGCAGTTTATAAGAAAGCTTCTTTCCAGTTTTTCTCTGAGGATATTTTCTTTTTCACCAGAGCCCCTATGGGCTTCCAAATATCACTTTGCAAATTCCACAAGAATAGGCTTAGGGAAACGCTTCTTGAGGGGAAAGCTGTAACTCTGTGAGATGAAGTCACAGAACACTAAGCAGTTTCTCAGAAAGCTCCTTTCCAGTTTTCATCTGAGGATATTTCCTTTTTCATCAATGCCCTCCATGGGATTCCAAATATCACGTTGAAAATTCCACAAGAACAGTCGTAGCGAAAGGCTTCTTCAGGGGAAAGCAGTAACTCTCTGGGATGATTTCACAGAACACAAAGTAGTGTCTCAAAAAGNTCTGTGAGTGGAAGTCACACATCTCAAAGCAGTTTCTTAGAAAGCTTCTTTCCAGTTTTTCTCTGAGGATATTTTCTTTCTCACCATAGCCCTCTAAGGGCGTCCAAATATCAGTTTGCGAATTCCAGAAGAACAGGCTTAGCGAGCGGCTTCTTGAGGGGAAACCTGTAACTCTGTGAGATGAATTAAGAGAACACTAAGCAGTTTCTCAGAAAGCTTCTTTCCAGATTTCATCTGAGGATATTTCCTTTTTCAAAACAGCCCTCTAAGGGCTTCCAAATATCACTTTGCAAATTCCAGAAGAACTGTCTTAGCCAAAGGCTTCCTGAGGGGAAAGCTGTAACTCTGTGAGATGATTTCACAGAACACATAGAGTTTCTCAGAAAGCTTCTTTCCAGATTTCATCTGAGGATATTTCCTTTTTCACCATAGCCCTCTATGGGCTTCCAAATATCACTTTGCAAATTCCACAAGGACAGGCTTAGAGAAAGGCTTCCTGAGCGGTAAGCTGTAACTCTGTGAGATGATTTCACAGAAGACAAAGAAGTTTCTCAGAAAGATTCTGTCTCTTTGTGATCGGAGGGTATTTCCTTTGGCCCTATATGCTTCAAAGGGATCTGAAATATCACTTCTCAGATTCCACAGAAATAAGGCTAGCAAACACATCCACGAAATACAGATGGAACCCTGTGAGTGGAAGTCACACATCAGAAACCAGTTTCTCAGAAAGCTTCTTTCCCGTTTTTCTCTGAGGAGATTTTCTTTTTCAACGTAGCCCTCTATGGGCTTCCAAATATCACTTTGCAAATTCCACAAGAACAGGCTTAGCGAACGGCTTCTTGAGGGGAAAGCTGTAACTGTGTGAGATCAATTAACAGATCACTAAGAAGTTTCTCAGAAAGCTTCTTTCCAGATTTCAGCTGAGGATATTTCCTTCTTCACCGTAGCCCTCTAAGGGCATCGAAATATCACTTTTCAAATTCCACAAAAACAGGCTTACGGAAAGGCTTATTGAGGGCAAAGCTGTAACTCTGTGAGATGATTTCACAGAACAAGAAGAAGTTTCTCAGAAAGCTTCTTTCTCTTTGTAATCGGAGGATATTTCCTTTGGCCCTATAGTCTCCAAAGGGATCCGAAATATGAGTTCCGAGATTCCACAGAAATAAGGCTATCAAACAGATCCACGAAATACAGATGTAACTCTGTGAGTGGAAGTCACACATCACAAAGCAGTTTCTCAGAAAACTTCTTTCCAGTTTTTCTCTGCGGATATTTTCTTTTTCACCGTAGCCCTCTATGGGCTTCCAAATATCACTCTTCAAATTCCAAAAGAACAGGCTTACGAAGGGCTTCTTGAGGGGAAAGCTGTAACTCTGTGAGATGAATTAACAGAACACTAAGCAGTTTCTCAGAAAGCTTCTCTCAAGATTTCATCTGAGGATATTTACTTTTCTCCCTAGCCCTCTATGGGCATCGAAATATCACTTTGCAAATT
>NW_020261578.1:0-3382 GCF_003255815.1 Theropithecus gelada
AGCCCGCACCTGAGCGCTCACCTGAGCCCTCACCTGAGGCCGCACCTGAGCCCGCACCTGAGCGCTCATCTGAGGCCGCACCTGAGCCCGCACCTGAGCCTGCACCTGAGGCCGCACCTGAGGCTGCACCTGAATCCGCACCTGAGCCCGCACCTGAGCCCTCACCTGAGGCCGCGCCTGAGCCCTCACCTGAGGCTGCGCCTGAGCCCGCGCCTGAGCCCTCACCTGAGGCTGCGCCTGAGCCCGCACGGGAACCTTAACCTGAGCCCTCACTGGAACCTGCACCTGAGCCCTCACCTGAGCCCACACTGGAACTTTAACCTGAGCCTATATCTGACCTCTCACCTGAGTCTCCTGTATGGTTTGAGTGGCCAGGTTGGGCCTAATTAAATATGAGGTAGCAGTAACGACTTTAGGCAACTGAATTGATAGTAGAGATATTTAATATCAAAGTCAAAGATGAAGGGCAGACACACTTTTAATGTAATTGCTATTAGTTCAGCCAAAGTTGAGGGGACTCAAAGTCTGAATAATTTCCTGACTTTAGGTACATTTCCTAGTGATGGGGGTCAGCTCGTCCAGGGTCAGATGTCGTTCCCGCTGAAACCAAGTCCGCCCAGAGCGTGTGAGGCTGAGCACAGGCTTGGGGTTCCCTGGGAGGGTTGGTGAGAACTCCAACAGCAGCTCCCATCACCCTGAGGAGGATAAAGCGAATGCAGCTCTAAGTGTCTGGGGTCTGTGCTGATTTATGTAACTACCTGTTGCAGGGTTGGGTTAGGATCAGGTTGGTTACCCTGGACCCTGGATATTCAGGTGGACAGGCAGGCCTTGGCCTTGGACAACGGCTGGATGGGGTGGGCTGGGGCTCCTTTACCTGCAGCTTTGGCAAGGGGAGCAGGAGGAGGCCAGGGAAGTCCCCAGGAGGAGTGACCACCCGGCGATCCGGGTCCCAGGATGGTTGGTAGGTGGAGGGTTACACCACTTGGGCCTCAGTGAGAGGTCCTAGCTGGAGCAGAAGTTTGGGTGTCTGTCTCCTTCCCTTTCCTTCTGGTCCCTGGCACTTTGCACCTCTGTACAGGAAAGGCAGCAGAGGGCTGGGGTCCTGGCGATGCCTCCACCCTGCCTCACAGCCTTTGGGGAATGTCCCCACCTGTTATGGCAAGTGTCCCTCTTTGCCTGGGACTTTGGAGGCTAAATTGGAGGCCTTTCACTTTTCCCCCAAGTTCTTCAGCACACTTAGAAGCATCCGCCCTCCCAGCTACACCCCTAAATTTTTCCCTTGATGCCCAGGGCCAGGCATCCTATAGGCACTTGATTACAGATGTCTGCAGGTGACAATCTGAGTGCCTGTATGCCACTCCTGTGGGCACCTAGCACCCTGGTACCCCTGGGAACAGAGCGCGAATGCCTTTAAATCTAGTTGGAGCAGAGAACCAATTCCAGACACCCAGAGCTATTTACATAACTCATTACTAGGGTCCTGGCCCTGTGATCACTCCCAGGACTAGTTCTGTGTCTGTCCAGGTGTGATCCAGGAGTGCAGTGAGGGATGTGGATGTGGGATTGGCCCAGGACTTCCACCTGCAGAAGAAAGGAAGGGAGGGGAGGGGAAGACAGGGCAGGGGAGCAGAGGGGAGGGGCGAGGGGAGCAGTCTTTCCAGCTGGGGCTGGCCTACGCTGCTGGGGTCATTTCGGAAGAAAAGGTGATTTGGAGTCGGGGACACTGAGGGTGCCCTGGGGCCAACATCTGAGGAGAGTGACAGGGATTTCCTCGCTCCACAGCCCCAGGTGGCCTTGGTGGGTACAGGCAGAAAATGACATTTTCAAGTCCAGTTCCAACCCAGAGCTGGTTCCTAGACCCAGCGCCGATCAAGGGGGACCAGGGAGGCAGCAGAGGTTCCTGTGAATCCAGTGCAGAGTGACTGCCAGACAACCCACATCTTTTCTCAGCAGACTGAAGGCCACCCCACACTTGGAGAAGCCTGGGTGAGGCACCTGGGGAAGACCCTCAGCCCCCGGAGAGTCCCTCCAGGGGTGAGCAGGGGGACTGCCCCTCGGGGTGCGGCTCGTTTAGCTGGAAGTTTTATAAAATAAGAAAAAGTGCCCTGTGAGCACCCCTTTGGGAGCCTCGTGACACCCCCAAACATATACCTCGTTTCCAGGTCAGAAGTAGTGAAATGACCATTACCAATGCAAGCGGAACTGCCTTAGGACACATGGGGGAGGTTAGGGCCTGCCGAGGGGCCTCCGATGGTGGGCCCCGAGGGACCCCGCACACCTGTGCCCACCACCTCCCAGGTCATCGCTGGGCCACCTCTGTCTCCTGGGAGGCTCTGCCTCGGGGAGCACTCTTCCCATGCTCCCAGCAATGACTTCCAGGCCTCCCTCAGCATCAAGAGGAGCCACGTCTTCTCCTTGTGACCCAGCAGTATAATTCACCCTAAATAATGGCAGAATGGGCTGTGTGTAGTCTTTTTTTTTTTTTTTTTTTTTTTGAGACGGAGTCTCGCTCTGTCGCCCAGGCTGGAGTGCAGTGGCCGGATCTCAGCTCACTGCAAGCTCCGCCTCCCGGGTTTACGCCATTCTCCTGCCTCAGCCTCCCGAGTAGCTGGGACTACAGGCGCCCGCCACCTCGCCCGGCTAAGTTTTTGTATTTTTAGTAGAGACGGGGTTTCACTGTGTTAGCCAGTATGGTCTCGATCTCCTTACCTCGTTATCCGCCCGTCTCGGCCTCCCAAAGTGCTGGGATTACAGGCTTGAGCCACCGCGCCCGGCGGGCTGTGTGTAGTCTTTAAGAGTCAAAACAATTTTACCACAACAGGAGTCATTCAGCAGTGGCTAACACTGCCCTGACCTGTGTCGGTGCTGGGCTCCAAGGCGGCCCTGGGCACGCATGGGGTGAACCGCACCTCCATGACCATTCCCGGCAGGAGGCCGGACAGAGGACTGCGTTATGTCTCCCCTAAAAGAGCATCACAAAAGTCACACACTCCGGGTGCCACGTTTATTACAGACGGAGGGAAAGCAGATGAGCAGGCGGGACGACTAGCGGGCTCGCCACACCCAGGCAGCGCGGGTCAGGTTTCGGCTTCCTCCGCCCCTTCCTTTTTCTCCGTGCAGCCTCAGTGACGCGGGATACAGCTCTGCCCTGGGGCCTCCCAGAGCCCACCTGGACCCCACACTGGGTCAGCCCTGGTGCGGAGGAGGCCGCCCTGGATGGGCACGGGGGGCAGCACGCGATAGGGCGCTGAGCAGGGGCGTGGCCGTGCGTGTGAGGGGGCTGGGTAGGGGCGTGGCCGTGCGTGTGAGGGCGCTGAGCAGGGGCGTGGCCATGCGTGTGAGGGGGCTGGGCAGGGGCGTGGCCGTGTGTGTGAGGGGGCTG
>NW_020261579.1:0-3381 GCF_003255815.1 Theropithecus gelada
AAAATGTAAAACTGGGAAAATACTGTGATACGTTTAAAATACCAACTGTTTAAAAAATTGATGTATCTCGCTGTGTATTACAACTTAATGTGGTATTGGATTAAATGGCAATCACTTCTCTCAGTGACTCAGTTTTCTTTTATCTGCAAAGTCCAGGATATACTTGTTCTTTCCACCTTATGGGATTGTCATTGTGGGGATCAAATGGGGTTGTATGTTTGCAAGCCACTGAAAACCATACCCACAAAAAAAAAAAAAACCTATCGATATAAAGTCATGATACTGTTAAAATCATCTCTTTTCCTCCCTTTTGAAATGTTTGTAAATTTCAATTCAATGTCTAAGAGCTGGTTAGCTTCTAAATCTGATGTGTGGCACATTTACTGGGGTCTCTGTGGGTCTTCTATGCATCCCGGTGATACAGTATCTGCTGGTCCTGTGATCACCATTTCTCACCAAGTAATGTAACTCTGTGTATAAAGATATCACTACCAAAAAGTTTATTAAGTGTCGTCTGTAGTTGTGAAAAGTTAGAGAGAACTAAATGTCCACTTAGAGGGGCTTCGTTAAATAAATTAGGCTGCACTTATGCAATGAAATACTCTCCAAAAATTAAATATGATGCACCAATGTTTTTATTAATATAAGATATTAATGATATATTGGTAAGCGGAAAAAACACACCATCAAAGAGTAAAAAATATGCATGTAAAATATATGCAAATATATTCAAAGAAAGGTGTTAAGAATATATGAGAATGCCGGGGTGTTAGAAAAATTAGTCTATTTTCTGATACTTCTGAAAATAGCATTTATCAATTTTATAAATCGTATATTTTAAAAACTATCTAGATTTCCAGCTGATATAATTCTCTGTCTAGTTTGATTACAAAGTCTAAGTGATTAAAGAGCAGAAAAATTAGAAACAGATACCCACTTGCCAACAGCCACTTTTCCCTTACTTACTCACTTGTTTTTTTTTTTTTTTTAATGTTGCCATAGTACATAATTTTTTATTCTTTGACTTTGTTTTTTGAGACAGAGTCTGGCTCTGTCACCCAGGCTGCAGTGCAGGGTCGCAATCTCGGGTCACTGCAACCTCCACCTTCCAGGCTCACGTGATTCTCCTGCCTCAACCTCTCAAGTGGCTGGGAGTATAGGCGTGTCCCACTATGCTGGCTAATTTTTGTACTTTTAGTAGAGACGGGGTTTCCCTGTGTTGGCCAGGCTTATCTCGAATTCCTGACCTCAAGTGATCCAACTGCCTGGGCCTCCCCAAGTGTTGGGATTACAGGTGTGAGCCCATACTCTAAGTATCTACTTGCACATAAAATGAGAGGACCATAAGCACAGATGCCTGCAATATTGAATCAACATCAGATTCTGAGTTGTTGAGCGAAGATATCAGAACTTTACAAAAACAAACTATCAGTCATCATTTCTTCAAAGAATTCCTGCAATTTTCAGCAAGAAGTAGATAAAATAGAGTCATGTGTCCAAATTTTCTATGCTTTTATTTATGCAGAAATAAATATGGGTATTCAACCCTAGGCGGTGCACTGATGTCACAGAGGGAGCTTTTTAAAAACAGCATGCTGTGGCTCCTCCCCGGGAAATCTTGATTCAATAGGTTTCTGTGGGAACTGGAAGTCTAATGTAAGTAACTCCACAGGTGATTCTGACGCAGAGCTGATTTTGGTAACTATTAATAGTAATTTAATGCAATGCCCACCAGATAGCACTCATGCTCCAAGAATAGAAAGGCAAGTCAGAAAACTGCTCAATCTGTTAAAGGCTGTACTTTGTACTCTGCATGTGTCTGCCTTTAAAAGCCTACACTAGGCCGGACGCGGTGGCACACACCTGTAATCCCAACACTTTGGGAAGCTGAGGTGGGAGGATCACCTGAGGTCAGGAGTTCAAGGCCAGCCTGGCCAACATAGCTAAACCCCATCTCTACTAAAAGTACAAAAATTAGCTGGGCATGATGGCAGGTGCCTGTAATCCCAGCTACTCACAAGGCTGAGGCAGGATAATTGCTTGAACCCGGGAGGCGGAGGTTGCAGTGAGCTGAGATTGCATCCCTGCACTCCAGCCTGTGTGACAAGAGCGACACACTGTCTCAAAAAAAAAAAAAAAAAAAAAAAAAGTCTACATTAAGTGACTCTCATTGTCTAAAAATAACAAATGGGAATATAAAATGTTTGTTCTACTCACGCCTCTGCAGTATGGTCCATAGGATGGAGAGCTGACATTGGGCCCATCGTAGTGTGAGATTGTTCTGGACACAGTCTGCTGGATCGTCAATGCTAATGAAGTAAAAGTTGACGGTGAGAAGCCTTCCAGCAGGAGCTAACGGGGCTCACTCGCAGTGCTTGTTGTTTGGATACATGCCTGGATAGCCGGGGCTGGTGAATGAGCCTCGGTCTCCATAAAGACACACATTTCCTTGCACATCCTGCAAGGAAAACAGGACAGGAAGTTTGATTCAACAATGTATAAACCCCCATTCAGTCTGGCTTGTTAGGTAATAAGACTTTATTTTCTTAAGGTGCTGAGACTCTTTGCAAGAATAATGGAGGCAGAAACCCCTTTTCCTGTTCCTCTTCATTGGGCTACACCCTTTCTCCTCCCTTCCCCTCTCTTCCCATCGCCCTCCACCTCTTCCATCCTCAACACACATGCCTTTGACTGCATATCATGACCCAGGGACAAGTTCCTCCAGGACTGTACTTTGAAAATTGGGGGTTGAGAGCAGAATGGGGGGGAAAAAAAACTTGATAAAGTAACTGTGGGAGAAAATCAAGTTGTTGTCTCTGTGCTTTCGATGGGGCAGAGATGTTTGCATGCCCTGAGTTGATGCTAATGATGTGAGTGAAGTAAAATTAGAGGTAAAATTCAGCGCTAAACCAAAGAGAGTGTGTTACTGTAGGTGGTGGCAGGAATGACTTCATTATAAAGGTGACTTTACCAGCTTAATAACGGACATACTTAAGGTCGACTACTTCCAGTTTTGGTGTTAGTTTGTTCAATTTGTTAATCTGTGTATGAAGGCTGTCATGATTTAGACTACATATAGACTACATATCTGTGGAGATCCAGATCACCTCCAGGACAGGAAGAAGCTGGCATAGTTACAGAGCACCTGGCTGGGCCTCTGACCACCAAGGTCTAGTCCCACCTCCACCTCAGTCTAGCGGAGCACTTTGGGCAACTCATTAATCTTGGTGGGTTTTTTTTTTTTTTTTTTTGAGACGGAGTCTTGCTCTGTCGCCCAGGCTGGAGTGCAGTGGTGTGATCTCGGCTTATTATAGCCTCTGTCTCCCAGGTTCAAGTGATTCTCCAGTCTCAGCCTCCCGAGTAGCTGGGATTACAGGCATG
>NW_020261580.1:0-3378 GCF_003255815.1 Theropithecus gelada
TGGATTTTGGTGCATTTCAGATTTTGGATTTCTGGATTTGGGATGCTCAATTTGTAATACTGTAATTTTCCCACAAAAAGTTGTCAGGAATTTAGACCTCATGCTATATTCTGATTCCAGCAACAACAACAATAGCAAAATTTGGAGGAAACATTAAATGTTGTCATAAGTGGAAATTTTTACTGATTGTCCAAACATCTAAGATCAATTGCTGGTAGTAGTATTTCTCCTGATTGCAAATTAAGTTTTAGGTGTGCCGTGAATTCCTGCAGGATCACATTATGCTCAAAGAAAGATATCAAAGGTGATTTGAAATTAGCAACTCCTTAAGTAGAGAGAGTCCCATTAAAAGGGCAGAACTTGTCAGTGTGTCAATTACATAAAGGGAGGAATGATGCTGAATTAAAAGAATTGATGTGCGTTATGTTAGTAAATATAGAAAGAATTCCCTGTTTCTAATTTCTGTGCAGAGTTAGGAAAAATTTGGAGGAGCCCAAAACAGGTATTTGAAATGCTTTCTTCATTTTCTGTTAACCTCAGGAAATACAACTAGAGTTTAAGATTGTGTGAATTAGGAAGAGTCTAAGTGAGAAGCCAGTGGCTCATGTGTCCCCCACACGAAGAACCCGAACTTATGAAAATGGCATCATAATGATGAAACAATGGTTTGTAGCACAGGCAGTAAAACCATCAGGTAGCAGCCAGCTGGCTACCTCCAAGAGGTCCCCGAAACCACCAGTATTCCCATTGCGTGCCTTGGTAGTTACAGCCTTGGTAGTTGTCCCACAACTACAAAATTGAAAAATTGCTATTGTCAATACAAAATATTAAATATGAAGTTTAATATGTTGTTTCACCTTTTTTTTCCCCCACTGTTTTTGAACTTTCCTGTTTCAGTTTTGGAAGTTTCTATTGACACATCCTCAAGCTAGGGATTCCTTCCTGAGCTGTGTGCAGTCTACCAGTAAGCATCAAAAGCATTCTTCATTTCTCTAACAGCCCATTTTTTTTTTTTTTCTGAGACGGAGTCTCGCTCTGTTGCTGAGGCTGGAGTGCACTGGCACTATCTTGGCTCACTGTAAGGTCCGCCTCCCGGGTTCACCCCATTCTCCTGCCTCATCCTCCCGAGTAGCTGGGACTACAGTCGCCCGCCACCACGCCTGGCTAATTTTTTGTATTTTTAGTAGAGACGGGGTTTCACAGTATTAGACAGGATGCTCTTGATCTCCTGATTTCATGATCTGCCCGCCTCGGCCTCCCAAAGTGCTGGGATTACTGTCATGAGCCACTGTGCCCGGCCATCTCTTAGGGATTTTAACGAGTTGTCGACTTTTGAGTTTGGTCAGCTTTTTACTTACTATTAGAACCGAGTGACAAATTTCAGGCATGTTATATGCCTGAAAGGAAACCAGAAATCTCTAGGAAATGACTGGAGAATGTGAGCTCCATAGTAGGTTGAGGATGGAGTCACGAGTGAAATGGGTGAAATGAGCCCATGGGCTTTGGGCACCGCAGGCCTGTCCAACAACTGACAGCCTGGTGAGTCAGTGCAAAGTTTACAACAGTGACGCAAACTAGCATGGCTGAATACATGTGGCATCCACTCTCAGGCTGGCTGTCCTCACTCATTCCTGGACATAGGCCAGGCTAACCATGGGAGGAATTTAGTTTATGGTTTAACTTTGAAGCAAGAATGATAATAGTTCCTCCATAACACTAATACCCTTATTTTGCCAAGGGATTGCCTTTGTAAAACTGGTGAAAGACCATGAGAGTAAGATTATAGGAGGGAAGTGAATTCTGCTAAAATGTAGGCACAGTTTTTATAATCCCTTACTGCTCAAATGTCATTTGGCCAGAGTTTTCAAAATTTGTAACTAATTACTCCTATAAATAACATCACTATTGTAGAACCTGAGTTTGGTCTTTTGAGATGTTTCTCATTCTTTGCATTCCAGCAACCGGCTGACCTCATCCGTACCCATGACTAATGGCTCAGCCAGTCACGTGGTCCCCACCTAGAGGCAGATTCAAGCAGAAACAGATCATTTCTTGTAAATTTGTTTGAGTTCTTTGTAGGCTCTGGATATTAGCCCTTTGTCAGATGAGTAGATTGCAAAAATTTTCTCCCATTCTGTAGGTTGCCTGTTCACTCTGATGGTAGTTTGTTTTGCTGTGCAGAAGGTCTTTAGTTTAATTAGATCCCATTTGTCAATTTTGGATTTTGTTGCTGTTGCTTTTAGTGTTTTAGACATGAAGTCCTTGCCCATGCCTATGTCCTGAATGGTATTACCTAGGTTTTCTTCTAGGGTTTTTATGGTATTAGGTCTAACATTTAAGTCTCTAATCCATCTTGAATTAATTTTCGTATAAGGAGTAAGGAAAGGATCCAGTTTCAGCTTTCTACTTATGGCTAGCCAATTTTCCCAGCACCATTTATTAAATAGGAAATCCTTTCCCCATTTCTTGTTTTTGTCAGGTTTGTCAAAGATCAGATGGCTGTAGATGAAAAACACAAACACCCCATCAAAAAGTGGGCAAAGGATATGAATAGACATTTCTCAAAAGAAGACATTCATACAGCCAACAGACACATGAAAAAATGCTCATCGTCACTGGCCATCAGAGAAATGCAAATCAAAACCACAATGAGATACCATCTCACACCAGTTGGAATGGCAATCATTAAAAAGTCAGGAAGCAACAGGTGCTGGAGAGGATGTGGAGAAATAGGAACACTTTTACGCTGTTGGTGGGATTGTAAGCTAGTTCAACCATTATGGAAAATAGTATGGCGACCCCTCAAGGATCTAGAACTAGAAGTACCATATGACCCAGCCATCCCATTACTGGGTATGTACCCAAAGGATTATAAATCATGCTGCTATAAAGACACATGTACAGGTGTGTTTATAGCGGCACTATTCACAATAGCAAAGACTTGGAATCAACCCAAATGTCCATCAGTAACAGACTGGATTAAGAAAATGTGGCACATATACACCATGGAATACTATGCAGCCATAAAAAAGGATGAGTTTGTGTCCTTTGTAGGGACATGGATGCAGCTAGAAACCATCATTCTCAGCAAACTATGGCAAGAACAGAAAACCAAACACCGCATGTTCTCACTCACAGGTGGAAATTGAACAATGAGATCACTTGGACTCGGGAAGGGGAACATCACACACCGGGGCCTATCATGGGGAGGGGGGAGGGGGGAGGGATGGCATTGGGAGTTATACCTGATGTAAATGACAAGTTGATGGGTGCTGACTAGTTGATGGGTGCAGCACACCAACATGGCACAAGTATACATATGTAACAAACTTGCACGTTATGCACATGTACCCTAGAACTTAAAGTATAATAATAATA
>NW_020261581.1:0-9170 GCF_003255815.1 Theropithecus gelada
TCACTTGGACTCAGGAAGGGGAACATCACACACCGGGGCCTATCATGTGGAGGGGGGAGGGGGGAGGGATTGCATTGGGGGTTATACCTGATGTAAATGACGAGTTGATGGGTGCTGGCGAGTTGATGGGTGCAGCACACCAACATGGCACAAGTATACATATGTAACAAACCTGCACGTTATGCACATGTACCCTAGAACTTAAAGTATAATAATAATAAAAAAAAACCTACTTTAAACCTCTTACTGCTTCTCTGAATTTACATTTTGATGTATGTTTGTATAGCTGTATTTACAATACTCTTCTAACTGAAGAATCATTAAATAAAATGCATCCATATGGTTGGTTATTATGTCATCAATACAAATCATGTTTTCAAATGTAATAACATCAGAAAATTCAATATAATTTTCAATGATAGTTTCAAATTTTTCAAATTTACCATGAACAGGCAGTACTTCCAGGTTATTTATTTATTTATATATTTTTGAAGAAACACAAATGAATTTCAGCCTCAATATATGACACTTTGGGTTCTCAAGTCTATGAACAGTTACAAGAAAAGGAATAACTTCTATAAATGACTAGCTTTAAAACAGATGCCAACAATCATGCCTTAACTGAAGAGCTAAGTTCTTCTTAAATATTGACTTAAGATTGGAATTTTTTCTATCCTGCCAATTTCAGCCTAAATTCTATAACTGATATTTATCTTCTGCATATGAATTATACATTGTTTTCATTCTCCACCTAGCTTTTTACTTGTTTCTATTATCCTAGACCAAGAAAGATACTCGTTTTTGGGGGGGGGGGGTGTTTTTCTTGTTCCTGGAGCTTTTGTTCATTTTTCTTTGTTTTCCAAATCCAGTTGGTCTGCCACAGCTCATAATAAATTTCACTTTATTAAGGTTTCCCTGGTGACTTCAGCCAATTAGTTGCTCTATTCCTGATTCTGATTTGATCATTCTTACCTTAATTGTATTATTTTGCTAAATGAGGATGTAGACATGAATATGTATGGATATGTTATATATTCATGCATATAGTACATATGAATATATATTCATTGTATTTTTGTTAGTTCCTATATAATTACTTTGATTCTTCTAAGAGCAAAAATTATATATAGCACTTAGAACAATAGGAATATCATAGAAATTGTGTAATAATTATCTTATGAATGGATTTAAACAGCTTCAAAGTCTCACAAAGATTTAATACTGATTAGCCATTGGGTGTCAAATAGAACAGAAGGATTTTTTTAAATGAACTATCCAAATTTTTATAAATTGTATCTTCCTGTTTGAGTATTTAATAATCATATCTTTTTTTTTAACAATTTGCCTCATATTAATTGAGCAATCTGTAATTGCCCAGATTGTAGGATCTTTACTACTTTTTTTAAAATTTAAAACTTTCCTGGTGAAGAGAGTGTGTACTGGTGGCTCAAAACCTGAGTTTCACACAGAGTTTTGGCAGGGATCTCTCTAATATTATAAAAATGACTTAAGTGAGTCATGAACTCTCATTTCTCATAGTACCCACATCTAGCTATGGTCTTATATATTTATCTATCATTATTAGCAATATTTGCAAATGGTATTAAACTTTACTTTTAGGAAATACTTTGATTTTAAAAGATATATATGAAAAATGATACTCTTCAACTCTGACTCTAAAATTACAGGGAGCCAAAAGAGTAAGGTGTCCAAACACATAGAGCAAAAATAAGCCCCCAAGTGTCATAATGATAGACATAATACTTAGGACAGTAGTTAACTCAAAGGAGGATATAAAGGAATGAGTTTGAAAGAAGCTTCAAATGTAATGATCGTATTTCATTTCTGTAGTTGTATCAGTGGCTCATGGTGTTCATTTTAAAGTTACTCTTTGTGTCCCACACTTGTTTAATAGATGAATTTTGGGCCAGGTGTGGTGGCTCATGCCTGTAATCCCAGCACTTTGGGAGGCCAAGGCGGGCAGATCACCTGAGGTCAGGAGTTCGAGACCAACCTGGCCAACATACTGAATGAAACCCTGACTCTACTGAAAATACAAAAAATTAGCTGGACATGGTGGTGGGCATCTGTAATCCCAGATACTCGGGAGGCTGAGGCAGGAGAATTGCCTGAACCTGGGAGGCAGAGGTTGCGTGAGCCGAGGTCACACCATTGTACCCCAGCCTGCTCAAAAAATTAAAAAAAGATGAATTTTGCACCCAGGCAATGTTTACTGTAAAAACACAAAAAGGTAAAAAAGGCACAGAACTATTCATATATTGTTCAAAAGTATACAAAAGTAAATAACATAAAAAAGTGTATACTATTTAAAGCATAGTAAGGAACAAAGATCTAACAAAACAAAAATTAAAATAGTGGTTATTCTTGGAGGATATGTAATAGGATGTTATTGAAAACAGCACCTGCATGTATCAAACCCATGTATTAGATAATATTGGCACTGTTCTGTTTCTTAAGTCGATAGTTGGTGAGTGGATATTTACCTCCTTTAAATTTTTTTTGAATTTTTATTTTATATCTAATTTACAAATAATAATTTTAGTCCAAGTGTCGTGGCTCCTACCTGTAATCCCAGAACTTTGGGAGGCGAATACAGGAAGATGGCTTGAGCTCAGGACTTTGAGACCAGGCAACATAGCGAGACCCTGTCTCTACAAAAATGATAAAAATGTTTGAAAAAGAAAAAAAAAATAACAATTATAATTGTATTTGTTTATGTGGTACAATATGATGTTTCAATAGATGTAAACATTGTGGAATGATCAAATCAGGCTAATTAACGTAACAGTCACCTGACATGTCACGAATTATGTTGATGATTGAAATAGCTCACCATAATTTTTTTTAAAACTAAACCTTTGAAGTGACTACTTATGCATGTTAACACTGACTGAAACAGTTCGTATTTCTCTTGAATTCCAGTAAAATGCACTTTCTTGGCCATGCAAGTTAATATCCAAAATAGTTCGTTAGAATTACTTTGCATACACAGCAACAATCATGGATAAAAGTGTAAAAAATTATCATCCCTTGAATAACAAGTTGACTCAGCCTGACTGTATCACTTAGATTTTAATCAGAAAAGCAGAATGATTAGGAAGTTTAAAATATATATAATAAGAGATTTGGTATAGAGATTTGTTCATACACAGTTGTGAAAGCTGTTTAAGTGATTGCTGAAGATTGCTGGAGCTTCAGTCTGAAGGGCAGGCAGAGGAAGGAAAGAAATATTTAAAGTAGGGGAGAGGAAGGACAAACTGGAACCCATGAGGTCAGAATGCCTGTCCCTTCTCACTGAACTCCAAGCTAAATGCCTATGGACAAGCTGAAGGGTAATCTAGAGGAAAACAGATTAGCTGCATTCCTGCTTCCTATCCCAAGCAAAACAATAATTGACAACATGGGTAACCTTTAACAGCCCCTGGTGACCCTGCTCAGATTCTCTGGGTGTACAAAACCCAGTATGGCTACTGCTTTTCTTCTACTACCTGCCAAATCCCATACAAAATATTTCCTGTTATACACTGTATTAGACAGTTTCACACTGCCATAAAGAACTGCCTGAGGCTGTGTAATTTATAAAGCAAAGAAGTTTAATTGACTCACAGTTCCGCATGCCTTGGGAAGGCCTCAGGAAACTTACAATCATGGCAGAAGGCAAAGGAGAATTTAGTACCTTCTTCACAAGGTGGCAGGAGAGAGAAAGCACAGGGGAAACTGCCACTTTTAAAACATCAGGTCCCATGAGAACTTCCTCACCATCACTAGAACAGCATGGGGAAACTGCCCCCATAATCCAATCACTTCCCACCAAGTCCCTCCCTCAACACGTGGGGATTACATTTTAAAAAGAGGTTTGGTGGGAACACAGAGCCAAACAATATCATACACTGTAATGGGAAATATTTAGGGCAAATGATTCTGGGAAACATAGTTCAACCTAGACAAGTTTACACCTTGCAGAATTGACATATTGATTCTTCCCTGCAAGAAGACCTTCCAGTACTGCACTGTGTTCTACCACATCACAGGAGGGCTTAACACCTAACCAATCTCTCCCACCACCTGTATCCATTCTGCATTATCCAGACAGTCTAGTGCGACCCACCCTCTTATTCATTTCAGACTCCCTAGTCTGTGAAATTATTCTGTCTTTAAATATTATATCCACAATGAGGCTTAAATTTGTAAGTGAGGGGATTGATTTTTATCTTGTAATATGTTCCACAAATTTCATTTGGCTGTAGTGTGTTTTAAATGATCTGTCTTCCAAATGCATATTTCTTTGTAATTGTAACAAACATAAAATTTCTCTATGATGAAGTGCGTTAGATCTTTTAAATAAATTTTGTTTTAAAATTCAATTTTTCATTGCTTGTAGTGCTGTCTAGTGACTAACTTAGACTTGAGTCTAAGTTTTTTTGCTTTGATGTAATTATTCGCACATGCAAAATCAATATACAGATCTTATAATAGATATACCAAAATACACCTATATAAGAGCAGAGGGAGGAGAACTGTTTACATTTTAAAAATTAACTTGGCGGACCAAGATGGCCGAATAGGAACAGCTCCAGTCTCCAACTCCCAGCGCGAGCGACACAGAAGACCGGTGATTTCTGCATTTTCAACTGAGGTACTGGGTTCATCTCACTGGGGAGTGCCGGAAAATCGGTGCTGGTCAGCTGCTGCAGCCCGACCAGCGAGAGCTGAAGCAGGGCGAGGCATCGCTTCACCTGGGAAACGCAAGGGGGAAGGGAATCCCTTTTCCTAGCCAGGGGAACTGAGACACACAACACCTGGAAAATCGGGTAACTCCCACCCCAATACTGCGCTTTAAGCAAACAGGCACACCAGGAGATCATATCCCACACCTGGCCGGGAGGGTCCCACACCCACGGAGCCTCCCTCATTGCTAGCACAGCAGTCTGTGATCTACCGGCAAGGCAGCAGCGAGGCTGGGGGAGGAGCGCCCGCCATTGCTGAGGCTTAAGTAGGTAAACAAAGCTGCTGGGAAGTTCGAACTGGGTGGAGCTCACAGCAGCTCAAGGAAACCTGCCTGTCTCTGTAGACTCCACCTCTGGGGACAGGGCACAGTAAACAATAACAAACGCAGCAGAAACCTCTGCAGACGCAAACGACTCTGTCTGACAGCTTTGAAGAGAGCAGTGGATCTCCCAACACGGAGGTTGAGATCTGAGAAGGGACAGACTGCCTGCTCAAGTGGGTCCCTGACCCCTGAGTAGCCTAACTGGGAGACATCCCCCACTAGGGGCAGTCTGACACCCCACACCTCACAGGGTGGAGTACACCCCTGAGAGGAAGCTTCCAAAGCAAGAATCAGACAGGTACACTTGCTGTTCAGAAATATTCTATCTTCTGCAGCCTCTGCTGCTGATACCCAGGCAAACAGGGTCTGGAGTGGACCTCAAGCAATCTCCAACAGACCTACAGCTGAGGGTCCTGACTGTTAGAAGGAAAACTATCAAACAGGAAGGACACCTACACCAAAACCCCATCAGTACATCACCATCATCAAAGACCAGAGGCAGATAAAACCACAAAGATGGGGAAAAAGCAGGGCAGAAAAGCTGGAAATTCAAAAAATAAGAGCACATCTCCCCCGGCAAAGGAGCGCAGCTCATCGCCAGCAACGGATCAAAGCTGGACGGAGAATGACTTTGACGAGATGAGAGAAGAAGGCTTCAGTCCATCAAATTTCTCAGAGCTAAAGGAGGAATTACGTACCCAGCGCAAAGAAACTAAAAATCTTGAAAAAAAAGTGGAAGAATTGACGGCTAGAGTAATTAATGCAGAGAAGGTCATAAACGAAATGAAAGAGATGAAAACCATGACACGAGAAATACGTGACAAATGCACAAGCTTCAGTAACCGACTCGATCAACTGGAAGAAAGAGTATCAGCGATTGAGGATCAAATGAATGAAATGAAGCGAGAAGAGAAACCAAAAGAAAAAAGAAGAAAAAGAAATGAACAAAGCCTGCAAGAAGTTTGGGATTATGTAAAAAGACCAAATCTACGTCTGATTGGGGTGCCTGAAAGTGAGGGGGAAAATGGAACCAAGTTGGAAAACACTCTTCAGGATATCATCCAGGAGAACTTCCCCAACCTAGTAGGGCAGGCCAACATTCAAATCCAGGAAATACAGAGAACGCCACAAAGATACTCCTCGAGAAGAGCAACTCCAAGACACATAATTGCCAGATTCACCAAAGTTGAAATGAAGGAAAAAATCTTAAGGGCAGCCAGAGAGAAAGGTCGGGTTACCCACAAAGGGAAGCCCATCAGACTCACAGCAGATCTCTCGGCAGAAACTCTACAAGCCAGAAGAGAGTGGGGGCCAATATTCAACATTCTTAAAGAAAAGAATTTTCAACCCAGAATTTCATATCCAGCCAAACTAAGTTTCATAAGTGAAGGAGAAATAAAATCCTTTACAGATAAGCAAATGCTTAGAGATTTTGTCACCACTAGGCCTGCCTTACAAGAGACCCTGAAGGAAGCACTCAACATGGAAAGGAACAACCGGTACCAGCCATTGCAAAAACATGCCAAAATGTAAAGACCATCGAGGCTAGGAAGAAACTGCATCAACTAACGAGCAAAATAACCAGTTAATATCATAATGGCAGGATCAAGTTCACACATAACAATCTTAACCTTAAATGTAAATGGACTAAATGCTCCAGTGAAAAGACACAGACTGGCAAACTGGATAAAGAGTCAAGACCCATCAGTCTGCTGTATTCAGGAGACCCATCTCACACGCAGAGACATACATAGGCTCAAAATAAAGGGATGGAGGAAGATTTACCAAGCAAATGGAGAACAAAAAAAAGCGGGGGTTGCAATACTAGTCTCTGATAAAACAGACTTTAAACCATCAAAGATCAAAAGAGACAAAGAAGGCCATTACATAATGGTAAAGGGATCAATTCAACAGGAAGAGCTAACTATCCTAAATATATATGCACCCAATACAGGAGCACCCAGATTCATAAAGCAAGTCCTTAGAGACTTACAAAGAGACTTAGACTCCCATACAATAATAATGGGAGACTTCAACACTCCACTGTCAACATTAGACAGATCAACGAGACAGAAAGTTAACAAGGATATCCAGGAATTGAACTCATCTCTGCAGCAAGCAGACCTAATAGACATCTATAGAACTCTCCACCCCAAATCAACAGAATATACATTCTTCTCAGCACCACATCGTACTTACTCCAAAATTGACCACGTAATTGGAAGTAAAGCACTCCTCAGCAAATGTACAAGAACAGAAATTATAACAAACTGTCTCTCAGACCACAGTGCAATCAAACTAGAACTCAGGACTAAGAAACTCAATCAAAACCGCTCAACTACATGGAAACTGAACAACCTGCTCCTGAATGACTACTGGGTACATAACGAAATGAAGGCAGAAATAAAGATGTTCTTTGAAACCAATGAGAACAAAGATACAACATACCAGAATCTCTGGGACACATTTAAAGCAGTGTGTAGAGGGAAATTTATAGCACTAAATGCCCACAAGAGAAAGCAGGAAAGATCTAAAATTGACACTCTAACATCGCAATTAAAAGAACTAGAGAAGCAAGAGCAAACACATTCGAAAGCTAGCAGAAGGCAAGAAATAACTAAGATCAGAGCAGAACTGAAGGAGATAGAGACACAAAAAACCCTCCAAAAAATCAATGAATCCAGGAGTTGGTTTTTTGAAAAGATCAACAAAATTGACAGACCACTAGCAAGACTAATGAAGAAGAAAAGAGAGAAGAATCAAATCGACGCAATTAAAAATGAAAAAGGGGATATCACCACCGACCCCACAGAAATACAAACTACCATCAGAGAATACTATAAACACCTCTACGCAAATAAACTGGAAAATCTAGAAGAAATGGATAATTTCCTGGACACTTACACTCTTCCAAGACTAAACCAGGAAGAAGTTGAATCCCTGAATAGACCAATAGCAGGCTCTGAAATTGAGGCAACAATTAATAGCCTACCAACCAAAAAAAGTCCAGGACCAGATGGATTCACAGCTGAATTCTACCAGAGGTACAAGGAGGAGTTGGTACCATTCCTTCTGAAACTATTCCAATCAATAGAAAAAGAGGGAATCCTCCCTAACTCATTTTATGAGGCCAACATCATCCTGATACCAAAGCCTGGCAGAGATACAACAAAAAAAGAGAATTTTAGACCAATATCCCTGATGAACATCGATGCAAAAATCCTCAATAAAATACTGGCAAACCGGATTCAGCAACACATCAAAAAGCTTATCCACCATGATCAAGTGGGCTTCATCCCTGGGATGCAAGGCTGGTTCAACATTCGCAAATCAATAAACATAATCCAGCATATAAACAGAACCAAAGACAAGAACCACATGATTATCTCAATAGATGCAGAAAAGGCTTTTGACAAAATTCAACAGCCCTTCATGCTAAAAACGCTCAATAAATTCGGTATTGATGGAACGTACCTCAAAATAATAAGAGCTATTTATGACAAACCCACAGCCAATATCATACTGAATGGGCAAAAACTGGAAAAATTCCCTTTGAAAACTGGCACAAGACAGGGATGCCCTCTCTCACCACTCCTATTCAACATAGTGTTGGAAGTTCTGGCTAGGGCAATCAGGCAAGAGAAAGAAATCAGGGGTATTCAGTTAGGAAAAGAAGAAGTCAAATTGTCCTTGTTTGCAGATGACATGATTGTATATTTAGAAAACCACATTGTCTCAGCCTAAAATCTCCTTAAGCTGATAAGCAACTTCAGCAAAGTCTCAGGATACAAAATTAATGTGCAAAAATCACAAGCATTCTTATACACCAGTAACAGACAAACAGAGAGCCAAATCATGAATGAACTTCCATTCACAATTGCTTCAAAGAGAATAAAATACCTAGGAATCCAACTTACAAGGGATGTAAAGGACCTCTTCAAGGAGAACTACAAAGCACTGCTCAGTGAAATAAAAGAGGACACAAACAAATGGAAGAACATACCATGCTCATGGATAGGAAGAATCAATATCATGAAAATGGCCATACTGCCCAAGGTAATTTATAGATTCAATGCCATCCCCATCAAGCTACCAATGA
>NW_020261582.1:0-3377 GCF_003255815.1 Theropithecus gelada
CTGCAAAAAATAAAATAAAATAAAATAAAATAAAATAAAATAAAATATATGAGTTTCCAAACTCTATTTTTAAGAAAGCTTGAGTTTTCCTCTATGATTCACCTGCACTCTACGTTCCCTTTTACCCAAGGCATGGTCCTTAGGTCATTTCTTTTAAGGTTTAGTTTCTGGGAAGTTTTCAGCAAACCTATCTCATGCTTTTTCCCAGTTTGTTTGTTTTTGTTTTGGAGAAGGTGAACATCTTCAACTGAGGGTTGATTGCCTGTCCCCAAGTCTACACGTGTTCACTGAAGCTGAAGCTGAATCAGAGTTTTCATTCCCAGCCATCCTTCCCCAGGCCCTCACCTTTTATCCAACCCATCTTCTCCAACATCTTACTTCTGTTCCTGTCAGTAATTTCAGAAAGAACAGATGCAGGAGAATTATCTCTTTGGAAAGTTCCTTCACTTCCAATCTGCTCACTATGTTTTCCACCTCTATTTTTATATTTTAAATTCTTCAATGTCTATTTATCTTCATAGTCTGTTTCTGTAAACATATTTTACTTGTATTTTCTTTAATTATTTTATTTCCAACTATTTTTTCTCCTTACTTAGAGTCGGTCCAATTAGCAGTTCGTCTTTCTTATCAAGGCAAGGGTGAGCTCTAACTTGTGGTTCACAGCCAACCCAGGTATCACTGCTAGGGTGCGTGTTAAAGGGTAACACAGTCTCTCCAATTTTCACTTCATGACTATGTTCAAGTGCATAAGGGTCACATCAATTTCCAGTTGAACAATCCATTTTCCATTAACAATTGTCCCCTTTTGACTGCCTTGATCTACAAGGACATAACTTTTTAAGTCATGGTCAAAATAAATTTCTGTATGAAACTTACTGACATCAACTTCAGGGATTCAAAGAGCATGCTCAGGATCATTTTCTCTTCCAATTGCAGCAGGTTTTACAGCAGTAATGATAAAGAGTGACCCTGTATAAAACACAGGTGATCCAATGACAATCACTCTAATACACGGGCCAATTTTTTTTTCTCATTTTCCTCCTCAGTATATTCTGCATTTATGTTCCCTTCACTGGTACTGTGAGGAGGACTGCACTGGGGCCATAATGGATGCTTGGGGAGCCAAGAGGCCACGGGAATGCAGGTATCGAAAGGCATAATGTCTTCAAGGTTTATCAATATTGTTGTAAATAAAATAATTTCTTTATTACAGCTGAAATTACCTCTCTCACACGGTTTATCCATTTATTTGTATCAGAAGAGTACCGATACCCTTGGCTATACTGTTTTTGTCATTTGGCTACATACTCCAAATTGGGATTAATGGTACTTCTACTTTACAAATTTTAAGGAATCTCCATACTTTTTTTTAACAATGGCTGCACCAATGGACATGCTCAGCAACAGTGTACAAATATTCTCTTTTCTTTTCACTCCAACACTTTTTATCTTTTGACTTTTCTGTAATAGCTATCCTAACACCACGATAATGTGGTATCTCATTGTGATTTTGATTTTAATTACTCTGATAATTGGTGATGTTGAGAATGCTTTTATATATCAGCTGTCCATTTTTAAGTCTATGAAAAAAAGCTATTTAGATATTTTGCTCAATCAATAATAAAATTGGTTGTTGTTTTGTTCTGCTGTGGGGTTTTTTTCATATTGATTAGTGTGACATATAATTTGGATAGTATCATATTATCCCACATATGGATTACAAATATTCTCTCCCATGCAATATACTATCTCTGTATTTTGTTGATTGTTTTATTTATTGTGCAGAAACTTTTTTCTTTGATATAGTTCCACTTTTTAATTTTTGCTTTAGTTGCTTGTGTTCTTTATGTCGAATACAAAACATCATTGCCATGACCAGTGTCAAGGAGCTTTCTCCCTATTTTTTTATAGAAAATTCATGATTTCAGTTCTTATTTTTGGGATGATGTAAGAGCTCACTTTTTGTGAGCACATATCTAGTTTTTTGTACACCATTTCTTGATGTCATTTTCTATTTCTTTTCTAATTCTTTGGTAACAGTTGACTGTATATGTGTGAGTCTATTTCTGGCTCCTGCATTCTGTTTCATTGGTTTTTATGTAGGTACTATACTATATTGATGACTATAGCTTTGTAATATAGTTTGAAATCAGGAAATTTGAGGCTTTCAGCCTGTTTGTTCTTCTCAGTATTTGGCTATTTGGATTCTTTCATGGCTCCATACTAATTTTACAATTGTTTGTTCTACATTAATTTTAATGGCATTCAAATTTTGATAGAAATTTAACCCTAGAACTTAAAGTATAGTAATAAAAAAAGAAATTTATTTAACTATGTAGATAACTACATGTAGTATAGATATTTTAACAAGATTAATTTGTAGAATCCATGAACACAGGATATAGTTCCCATTTTGTATTCTTCAATTTCTTTTATCAACATTTTATACTTTTCAGTATGCAGATCTTTAATATTCTTGGTTAAACTCATTCTATTTAATGAATTATTTCATTCTATTTGATAATACTGTAAATGGAATTGTTTTGTTTATTCCTTTTTCAGAATATTTTGCTGTTACTGTATCTAAATGCAACTGATTTTCATGTTAATTTTGTATACTGCAACTGTACTAGTTTGTTAGCTATAACAGGGTTTTGTTGGTGGTGGTGGTGGTGGTAGTGGTGAAACGGTGGGCATTTTTAACCCTAGTTAACACTTTAAATTGATAATTGCTATTATCATTTCATAATTCTTTAAAATATGACCAGATGAATTACTGCTGTCATGAATTCAATGGAATTCACATGTTCCCATTTAAAATAATTTTATCTGTTTTAAATGGGACCATCCTGGGTCTGGGACCCAGGATGGGGGGCAGCCCATGGGAGCCGGGAGATTCCAGATGGGGAGGGAGAAGCAAGCAGGGAGGAGGCTGAGCAGGAAAAACAGAGAGGGGCTCTGGGGACAGTAAGGAGGAGAGGGGTCCTGTCGGAGACCCAGTGGGGAGAGACAATGGGCCAGGAAACAGGTTAAAGGTGACAGTGGGCAACAGGACTGCTTCTCGGCACAGGCAGGGGGCAGGGAAATTTGCTGAAACTGCAGGGCCAAGTGAACAGTGTGGGCAGGGTGGGAGGGAATGGAGAGGACCAGGCGGACCCCAAGTCAATTTGGAGGAAGGAACATTTCCCGGTTCCTTCGCCTCTGCCCAGCCTTCTGCGGGCATGGTACTCCCAGGGGCAGGGCAGAGGAGGAGGCGGCTCCTGGCGGGCTCGGAGAGCTGAGGGGCACACAGCCGCTTCGCAGGGCCTGGGTGACTGCGGAAGCAAGCGTCCGCTGCGGATGCCGCTGGCCCGGTGGGTAGGTGCTGGGGGCGTAAG
>NW_020261583.1:0-3377 GCF_003255815.1 Theropithecus gelada
TACCCCACTATGGGCTTCCTAATATCACTTTGTCAATTCCACAAGAACTGTCTTAGAGCAAGACTTTTTGAGGGGAAAGCTGTAACTCTGTGAGATGATTTCACAGAACAGAAATAAGTTTCTCAATTAGCTTCTTTTTCTTTATTATTGGACGATATTTCCTTTGGCCCTATAGACTTCAAAGGGATCCGATATAGCTGTTCTCAGATTCCACAAAAATAAGGCTAGCAAAGAGATCCACGAAATACAGATGTAACTCTGCGAGATGAATTAAGAGAACACTCAGCAGTTTCTCAGAAAGCTTCTTTCCAGATTTCATCTGAGGATATTTCCTTTTTCACAATAGCCCTCTATGGGCTTCCAAATATCACTTTGCCAATTCCACAATAACTGTCTTAGCGAAAGGCTTCTTGAGGGGAAAGCAGGAAATCTGTGAGTTGATTTCACAGAAAACAAAAGTTTCTCAGAAAGCTTCTTTCTCTTTGTTATCGGAGGATATTGCTTTTGGCCCTCTATTCTTCGAAGGGACCGAAATATCTGTTGTCAGATTCCACAGAAATAAGGGTAGCAAAGAGATCCACGAAATACAGATGTAACTCTGTGACATGAATTAACAGAACACTCAGCAGTTTCTCAGAAAGCTTCTTTCCATATTTCATCTGAGGATATTTCCTTTTTCACCATAGCCCTCTATGGGCTTCCAAATATCACTTTGCCAATTCCACAACTGTCTTAGCGAAAGGCTTCTAGAGGGGAAAGCTCTAACTCTGTGAGATGATTTCACAGAACACAAAGAAGTTTCTCAGAAAGCTTCTTTCTCTTTGTTATCGGAGGATATTCCCTTTGGCCCTATAGTCTTCAAAGGGATCCGAAATATCTGTTCTCAGATTCCACAGAAATAAAGCTAGGAAAGAGATCCACGAAATACAGATGTAACTCTGTGAGATGAATTAACAGAACACTCAGCAGTTTCCCACAAAGCTTCTTTCCAGATTTCATCTGAGGATATTTCCTTTTTCACCATAACCCTCTATGGGCTTCCTAATATCACTTTGTCAATTCCACAAGAACTGTCTTAGAGCAAGTCTTTTTGAGGGGAAAGCTGTAACTCTGTGAGATGATTTCAAAGAACAGAAAGAAGTTTCTCAGATAGCTTCTTTCTCTTTGTTATCGGACGATATTTCCTTTGGCCCTATAGACTTCAAAGGGATCCGATATAGCTGTTCTCAAATTCCACAGAAATAAGGCTAGCAAAGAGATCCACGAAATACAGATGTAACTCTGCGAGATGAATTAACAGAACACTCAGCAGTTTCTCAGAAAGCTTCTTTCCAGATTAGATCTGAGGATATTTCCTTTTTCACCATAGCCCTCCATGTGCTTCCAAATATCACTTTGCCTATTCTACAAGAACAGTCTTAGCGAAAGGCTTCTTGAGGGGAAAGCAGTAACTCTGTGAGTTGATTTCACAGAACACAAAGAAGTTTCTCAGAAAGCTTCTTTTTCTTTGTTATCGGAGGATATTTTCTTTGGCCATATAGTCCCCAAAGGGATCCGAAATATCTGGTCTCAGATACCACAGAAAAAAGGCTAGCAATGAGATCCACGAAATACAGATGTAACTCTGGGAGATGAATTAACAGAACACTCAGCAGTTTCTCAGAAAGCTTCTTTCCAGATTTCATCTGAGGATATTTCCTTTTTCACCATATCCCTCTATGGGCTGCGAAATATCACCTTGCCAATTCCACAAGAAATGTCTTAGCGAAAGGCTTCTGGAGGGGAAAGCAGTAACTCTGTGAGTTGATTTCACAGAACAGAAAGAAGTTTCTCAGAAAGCTTCTTTCTCTTTGTTATCGGAGGATATTTCCTTTGGCCCCATAGTCTTCAAAGGGATCCGAAATTTCTGTTCTCAGATTCCACAAACATAAGGCTAGCAAAGAGATCCACGAAATACAGATGTAACTCTGTGAGATGAATTAGCAGAACACTGAGCAGTTTCTCAGGAAGCCACTTTCCAGATTTCATCTGAGAATATTTACTTTTTCACCATAGCCCTCTATGGGCTTCCAAATATCACTTTGCCAATTCCACAAGAACTGTCTTAGCGAAAGGCTTCTGGAGGAAAAAGCTGTAACTCTGTGAGATGATCGCACAGAACACAAAGAAGTTTCTCAGAAAGCTTTTTTCTCTTTGTTATCGGAGGATATTTCCTTTGGCCCTATAATCTTCAAAGGGATCCGAAATATCTGTTCTCAGATTCCACAGCAATAAAGCTAGTAAAGAGATCCACGAAATAAAGATGTAACACTGTGAGATGAATTAACAGAACACTCAGCAGTTTCCCACAAAGCTTCTTTCCAGATTTCATCTGAGGATATTTCCTTTTTCACCATAGCCCTCTATGGGCTTCCAAATATCTCCTTGCCAATTCCCCAAGAACTGTGTTAGCGAAAGGCTTCTGGAGGGGAAAGCAGTAACTCTGTGAGATGATTTCACAGAACACAAAGAAGTTTCTCAGAAAGCTTCTTTCTCTTTGTTATCGGAAGATATTACCTTTGGCCCTATAGTCTTCAAAGGGATCTGAAATATCTGCTCTCAGATTCCACAGAAATAAGGCTAACAAAGAGATCCACAAAATACAGATATAACTCTGGGAGATGAATTAACAGAACACTCAGCAGTTTCTCAGAAAGCTTCTTTCCAGATTTCATCTGAGGATATTTCCTTCTTCACCATAGCCCTTTATGGGCTTCCAAATATCACTTTGCCAATTCCACAAGAACTGTCTTAGAGCAAGATTTTTTGAGAGGAAAGCTGTAACTCTGTGAGATGATATCACAGAACAGAAAAAAGTTTCTCAGATAGCTTCTTTCTCTTTGTTATCGGAGGATATTTCCTTTGGCCCTATAGACTTCAAAGGGATCCGAAATATCTGTTCTCATATTCCACAGAAATAAGGCTAGCAAAGAGATCCAAGAAATACAGATGTAACTCTGGGAGATGAATCAACAGAACACTCAGCAGTTTCTCAGAAAGCTTCTTTCCAGATTTCATCTGAGGATATTTCCTATTTCACCATAGCCGTCTATGGGCTGAAAAATATCATCTTGCCAATTCCACAAGAACAGTCTTAGCGAATGGCTTCTGGAGGGGAAAGCAGTAACTCTGTGAGTTGATTTCACAGAAAAGAAAGAAGTTTCTCAGAAAGCTTCTTTCTCTTTGTTATCGGACGATATTTCCTTTGGCCCTATAGTCTTCAAAGGGATCCGAAATTTCTGTTCTCAGATACCACAGAAATAAGGCTAGCAAAGAGATCCACGAAATACAGATGTAACTCTGTGAGATGAATTAACAGAACACTCAGCAGTTTCTCT
>NW_020261584.1:0-3376 GCF_003255815.1 Theropithecus gelada
CCGTGACAACAGAGTGCACACATGGTGTGGTTTGCAGCCCTTTCTCAGGAGACCAACCCCATCGAGAAAACCCTCCCCCAAAGGCAATTGTTACACCCCAAAGGTGCCTTCTGCAGCCCCTCCACTGCCCTGCCCTGACTGGGTAAGAAGATAGCTTCTGAGAAGTGCAGGGTGATGGAAGCATGTTACCACTAAGCAAACAAAGACGTGCTCGAAAGCTGGGCCTGTGCAAGGAGAAACAGGTGTGTGCACCTCCGGCACCTCCTGTCCATTAGGAAGCAGCTAATGAAAAGAGGCTGGAAGTTCACACTGAAGGCTGATGGGAAACCGACTCTAATAACATTAGATGGAGGGAGAGGGACTGGGCTCCCGTGGGAGAGCTATGACCTACAGCTGCCTCTGTGGAGCACGAGGACTCCACCTGCACTGCCCGTTTCCAAAGTTGATGCCGAGAGTCCCCAGATCTGTGGGGAAACCATGTTTCTTGGGTGTAGCCTGCAGAACCGTGAGCCAATTAAACCTCTTTTCTTCATAAATTACCCAGTCTCAGACCTTTTTTTTTTTTTTTTTTTTTTTTGAGATATAGTCTCGCTCTGTCACCCAGGCTGGAGTGTAGTGGTGCGATCTCGGCTCACTGCAACCTCTGCCTCCCTGGTTCAAGCGATTCTGCTGCCTCAGCCTCCTGAGTAGCTTAGCTGGCACTGCAGGCGTACGCCACCACGCCCAGCTAATTTTTTTGTATTTTTAATAGAGACAGGGTTTCACCATGTTGGCTAGGATGGTCTCGATCTCTTGACCTCGTGATCCGCCCGCCTCGGCCTCCCGAAGTGCTGGGATTACAGACGTGAGCCACTGTGCCCAGCCCCAGTCTCAGACATTTCTTTATAGCAGTGCAAGAACAGACTAACACAGTATATGTATTTAACAGCATTGGCTGCCGTCAGCATTATACCACTTCACATGGAGGATGAGAACCTTAAAACAGTACCCATGCATTTCCCTCCTTTTGGGTTTTTTGTTACTGTTTTCATGCATTTTGCTTCTCTATGTGCTGTAAACTCACATTAATTTATCATTTTTGCCTTAAACAGTCAATTATCTTTTAAAATGCTTTTTAATGTTGCATTTTTGCTCACACATTTGCCATCTTGGGTGCTCTACATTCTTTCATGTAGATCTGGACTTCCATCTGTTTTCACTTTCCCTCTGCCTCAAGTATTTCCTTTAATATTCCTTGTAGTGAGGACTTGCTGGTAATGAGTTGTTCAAGCTTTTCAATGTCTGAAAGTCTTTATTTCACTGTCATCTTTGAAAGATATTTTTGCTGGGTGTAGAATTCCAGACTGACAATCGTTTTATCCTTAAGTATTTTATAGAAGTTACTCCACTATCCTCTGGTTTGCATTGTTTCTTTATCTTTATTTTTTATTTTTTCGAGACAGGGTCTCACTCTGTCACCCAGGCTGGAATGCAGTGGCATGATTTCAGCTCACTGAAACCTTTACATCTTGGGCTCAAGCAATCCTCCCACCTCAGCCTCCCAAGTAGCTAGGACTACAGGCATGTGCCACCACACCCAGCTAAATTTTGCATTTAATATAGAGGCCAGGTTTTGCCATGTTGCACAGGCTGGTCTTGAACTCCTGGGCTCAAGTGATCATCCTGCCCTGGTCTCGCAAAGTGCTGGGATAATAGGCATGTGCCACTATACCTAACCTTGCGTTGTTTCTAACGGGATGTCTGCCATCTTTTTTTTATTTTAATTTTTTTATTTTATTATTTTTTTTTTGAGACAGTCTTGCTCTGTCACTCAGGCTGGAGTGCAATGGTGCCATCTAGGCTCACTGCAAGCTCCGCCTCCCAAATTCAAGCAGTTCTCCCTGACTCAGCCTCCTGAGTAGCTGCGGTTACAGATGTGTGCCACCACGCCCGGCTAATTTTTGTATTTTTGGTAGAGACTGGGTTTTGCCATGTTACCTAGGCTGGTCTGGAACTCCTGTGCTCAAGTGACCATCCTGCCTCAGCCTCCCAAAGTTCTGGGATTACAGGTGTGAGCCACCACACTCAGCCCATTTTTATCTTTGTTCCTCTCTGTATAATGTCCTTTTCCCTTTGGTAGCCTTTCAGATTTTCTCTTTGTCACTCGTTTGGGGCAATTTGATTATGATGTGCTCCAGTGTGTCATCCTCATGTCTCTTGTGCTAGGGGTTCATTGGTTCTTCGTCTCTGGGTTTATAGTTTTTACCAAATTTAAAATTTTTCAGCCATAGTTTTTTCAAATATATATATATATTTTTAAAATTTATTTATTATTATTATACTTTAAGTTGTAGGGTACATGTGCATAACGTGCAGGTTTGTTACATATGTATACTTGTGCCATGTTGGTGTGCTGCACCCATCAACTCGTCATTTACATCAGGTATATCTCCCAGTGCAATCCCTCCTCCCTCCCCCCTCCCCACGATAGACCCCGGTGTGTGATGTTCCCCTTCCCGAGTCCAGGTGATCTCATTGTTCAGTTCCCACCTATGAGTGAGAACATGCGGTGTTTGGTTTTCTGTTCTTGTGATAGTTTGCTAAGAATGATGGTTTCCAGCTGCATCCATGTCCCTACAAAGGACACAAACTCATCCTTTTTTATGGCTGCATAGTATTCCATGGTGTATATGTGCCACATTTTCTTAATCCAATCTGTCACTGATGGACATTTGGGTTGATTCCAAGTCTTTGCTATTGTGAATAGTGCTGCAATAAACATACGTGTGCATGTGTCTTTATAGCAGCATAATTTATAATTCTCTGGGTATATACCCAGTAATGGGATGGCTGGGTCATATGGTACCTCTAGTTGTAGATCCTTGAGGAATCGCCATACTGTTTTCCATAATGGTTGAACTAGTTTACAATCCCACCAACAGTGTAAAAGTTTTCCTATTTCTCCACATCCTCTCCAGCACCTGTTGTTTCCTGACTTTTTAATGATCGCCATTCTAACTGGTGTGAGATGGTATCTCATTGTGGTTTTGATTTGCATTTCTCTGATGGCCAGTGATGATGAGCATTTTTTCATGTGTCTGTTGGCTGTATGAATGTCTTCTTTTGAGAAATGTCTGTTCATATCCTTTGCCCACTTTTTGATGGGGTTGTTTGCTTTTTTCTTGTAAATTTGTTTGAGTTCTTTGTAGGTTCTGGATATTAGCCCTTTGTCAGATGAGTAGATTGCAAAAATTTTCTCCCATTCTGTAGGTTGCCTGTTCACTCTGATGGTAGTTTCTTTTGCTGTGCAGAAGCTCTTTAGTTTAATGAGATCCCATTTGTCAATTTTGGCTTTTGCTGCCGTTGCTTTTGGTGTTTTAGACATGAAGTCTTTGCC
>NW_020261585.1:0-3373 GCF_003255815.1 Theropithecus gelada
TGTCTCTTATGAAGATATTTTCATTCACAGATGGTTGTTCAAATTGATGTTTCTGTGAAGGGATAAATACTGAAAACTTCTATGTTGCCATTTTGCTCATGTCATTCTCCTCTGTTAACTTAAAAATATTTTTTGCTGCACTTCTTGAATAACACATTGTTGAAAATTAGCAGACTCTTGGCTTGGTTGTTGAAGTTCCTCCTTTAGAGCAAGTTCCTCTTATGTTCTCTGTAGATACACTATAGTTGTAAAATGTTTGTAGAGATAATATTTTGTGTGTAGAATTAAGGACAAATTAAACACAAATGTTTAGTGGGCAATATTAGTAAGAAGATCTATTGCATTAGAAAAGGGAGAAGTATCAAGTTTATTTAGGAGAAATAAAATGAGTTGAGAAAATTTGAGGGAAAATGTATAGTCCATTGAGACCTTGTGGAGAAAAACAAAATAAGAAGAAAGACATGGAAGAATATTTACATTCTTGAAACAACAAGAGTGTGGAAAGCCAAGAGCACAGTTGGAGTTGTACCAGATCAAGCAGAAGTTCCGCTGGAGCCTGAACTGAGAATGCGCCATTCCTAGTTACCTTGATAACAGCCCCACTTTCTGTTAATAATACTCTAATGAGAAAAATCTTGCAAAAATAGTCAGAAAAGGCAGAGTCAAATATGGTTCAATGTGTTCCACCTTAGTAGAAAGTCTCAGGAGGAGTTTGGGGAGGATGGTGCTGCAGGTAATGGAGGAGATAATGATGAGAAAATGTTCAGCTCTTTATAAAAAGGCAAGTGAAATACATGCTTGTGAATTTCTGGGTGCTTTGCCATGTTGTATTTCCCGATAAATTTTATCCCAGTTAATATGAAGAATAAACTCTGATTATTATGGTTATCACTTGCTGGGTGTCTATTATTTTTCAGAAACTGTTTCAGGAACTTTATATAAGTTCCTCATTTAATTACACATTTCCAAACTGCAAATGAATTAGTTATTATTATGATCATTTTATAGATGAAGAAAATGAGACTCAGAGCAATTAATAAGTTGCCCAAAGTCAGATAGCAAGTAAGTACTAGAAATAAAATCCAGATTAATCTAATTCCCATACCCTTGCTCTTTCAATTATGTTTCAGAATTGATCACAAAAAGAACCACTCTGTTTGCTTAGGATGATTTACTACCTACTAAATTTAACCATGGGGCAATCTAATAAACTGGGTAGAATATATGGTTAAGATAAAATTTAAGAAGAAAAAATTAAATGAAAATAGTTGGTACATACCAATGGTCAGAATATTCTGTCAGTATTCTAGAAATTTATGTAAGAATAAACTATATGCTGACAAAATTTTATTACATTAAAAAATTCACATTCTTCATACACAAGTCTTGTAAATAGCTACTGTTAAAGAAAGGATATTTACCTAGAAAAATCTGGGGTGGTCAACCAGTATATAACCATTCCTGGGGTGAAATGTCCCTTTCATCTTAGGCCTCTGGCCAATTTATCCAAGGAGTAGTTACCTGACTTCAAAATATTCTCTTTTATAGGCAATTACAACTTGCAAGGGAATATACAGAGGTCACAGTGTAGTAGAGTTGAGTTATATTAACAGTAATTCTTTGGAGAGAATAAAACCACCTTACACTACCATGCTCAATGGCGAAGATTAACAGCAACATTATATAAGTTGAAACACTAAGGGCCTAGACCAGTTAGGAATGCATTATTGGGTAACTTCACTGGGCAAATAATTCTGAGTAGCTGAGTTGCTGGCTAATGGTAAGAATAACGTGGAAGTCATAAATACTAGCTATAACCTTGCTATAGTCCGAATGTTTGTGTGCCCCCAAATTCATATGCTGAAACCGAATCACCAATATCATGGTTTTAGGAGGTGGGGCCTTTGGGGAGTGCTTAGGTCATGCAGTCAGGGCCCTCAAAAGTGGGATTAATGCTCTTATAAAAAAGACCCCAGATAGTTAACTCTTTCCTTCCACCACATGAGGACAGTGAGAAGGTACAATCTATGAACCAGAAAGCAGATCCTCTCCAGGCACCGAATCTGCTGTCACCATGAGCTTGTACTTCCCAGTCTCCAGAACCATGAGAAATAAATTTCTATTGTTTATAAGCTATTGAGTTTATGGCGTTTTGTTGTAGCAACCTAAATGGACTACAATAAACCTCATGACCAGTTTCAGCAACAAATACAAAAATATACACTTGTATTTCTTTGCATACTAAACCTATACTAGGTCTATAGTTATGTTAGTATTGATTCCCTAACTTTTTTCCCCTTCATAGGCTGTGTAGTTACAGAATGCCCAAATGAAATTATTACAAATCTATAATACAAATGGATATCATCCAGGGAGTCTGATTTCAAAAAAATGTGGTATCATGACATCGTACCTTGTTTAATCGCTGGGCATGAATTTAGGTCATTTCCTATTTTAGAAGAAGATGAGAGTGTTAGTTATTATATATGGATTAATTACTTTTAGTTGAATTGAGGCATTTATGGATATATGGAGAAAAATATATATGTATTGGGTATAGAGAGGTGAAAGAGAGAGAAGAGAGAGAAAGAGAGAGTGTGTGTGTGTCTGTGTGTATGTTTGTGTGTGTGTACACAACCACGGCAGCCAACAGATGGAATGTAGGAGACACAAATTGCGACAGTTGCTCTGCTCCGTGTAGTTTCCCCAAGGATAAGCCTACATGTTCTACTCTGTCCCCTGGACATAGCTATATGTTCTCAAAATAGAGATATCTGACCCAAGTTGTTTCAGTTAGATTAACTCTTCTAATAATTGGAAAACCTGAATTGAGATACATAGAAACAGAGAGTGTTAGAGTTGCATGAAGCTAGGCAATGCTATAGAAAGCATGTTTCCATTCCCCAGCTTCTGGAGGTCTTGGAACTTCTGTGTTTCAGTTCTTCCCATAGCTTAATTGTTCAGCCCTTCCTTTATTCCTTTATTCCATGCTATTCTCCAAAATCTTCTTTGTAATACATGCTTTGCTTCATGTTTATAAGAATGGGAAAAAATAAGGCATATAATCTAATTTTAAAATTAAGTAGAACAGAGATGGCTAATGAAAATGCATATATTTGTTTAGGGGCTGTGCTCATATATCACAGAAATAAGAGGGAGATATACTGTGGTTATATTTCAGATGCAACTAATCTGATATCAGCCTTCTGAAATTGATTCTTTCTTTATCTTCCACATCACTCATGAACTTCCTTCTCTGAAACACCAGTTATTTAACTTGATTCTTCTTTATATAATTAAATATTGATTTTGGCTAAAACTAAAAGAAAAATATAATAGAAAGTGCTACACAAATAGGGAATTCATTTTTTTT
>NW_020261586.1:0-3372 GCF_003255815.1 Theropithecus gelada
ACAACTTGCTGCTCAACTGACTTATCTTTTGGAGGACTAATTTAGTTTGCTGCTGACAGCCACCATGCCCTCACCCAAATTTTTATGAATTCTCTGCATGTATAAATCTTGGGAATCTGCTTCAGGGACAGCTAAATACTTCATCCTGATTCTCCTTTTCCTTCCACCTTGAGGATCATGTGCCAGCTTCGTGTGTTCTCAATTTGGAGTCATGGTCTCAGCTTTGACTCAAAACTCAAGAGCTTCATTCTCTGCTTCTAAGGAATTTAGGTTTCTGCAACTGATCAATAATCTTTGCAATCATATTTTTGTTTTCAATATCCTCCTCATGTTTCTTGTATCCTTCTTCCTTCTTTTCATGATAACTTTGGGTTATGTCCCTGGTAACAGAGATTCTTAGCTATATGTTTCTGAATAAACTTGGAACCAACCTCATCTCATATGGTGTTTTGCTTTATTTGGAATCATTCCTGATATGGGGTTTACATACATATCACATACCATAGGTATTATCCAATTTGATTCCCAAAACGTATGATCATGTATTATTACCTCCATTCTTTCAGTTGAGTACAATTTAATGTGTGATGTTATGTAGCTAGTAAAGGGCAGACTCTGTTCCAAGCTGAGGTCCTCTCTTTCTGCCCAAGGACATTTATGTTTAACTCTCAATATAGTAGAAATGACATTGGAAGTTAGCATTACCAAGACATGCACTTGAGTTTATTTAACAATGAGATAAATAATCTCTCATGTTTGCAGCTAACATTTTTGTTTACAAAAAAAATTCCCTAATTAGTTTCCCACACCTCAGCGAGCAACAGCTGCATGATGTGGCAGCAGGGACTGCCCTGAATGCAGGGATCTTTTTGTCTCAGCCTCTGAGCAGCCATTCATTCTATGCATCTGCATAAAAAATGCTTGGGAATTTATTGTGGACTCATGAGAGAGAGTCTCATCTGAAGAAACTTATTCTCGATATCATGTAAATAAAATTCTTATACAGCCTTCATCTCCTGAATACCCATTGACAAAGTAAATGAAACTAAGTTATTTCTTGTAAAATACAGACCGTATCTTTTGCCACATTAAGATAATTTGTCCCCTAATTGAAATGTTATGAGGAAAATTATGTAAGAACAAAGTTGGGAATTGAGAAACTACTCAATGGGCATGTAAGACTTGGCACAATCCACAATCTCTGAGCCAAGGAAGGGAAAGAAACAGCCTTCTGCATTTTGTGATGCCAGTATGAAACATCTAAAGAAATGAAAAACTTGTGTTTCCAGGGAAATCAGAAGAATGTAAGAAAGGAGCAAAGTAGAACTTGTGTCTTCATAGAAGTCATAATAGACAGAGGTTGATGCTTTGTGTCCTGAACTGCTGTAAGCTAAGCATTCACCCACGGAATGATTGATTGATACTGGCTCTGAGAGAAATATAAAGGTCAGGGACCTGGGTCACCTTCTTGGGACCTCCTACCAGCATGGGAGTGCTAGAAGTACCTCTGATGAGCTAACAATGGGGATTTCCATGACAGATGCAAACTTCTGAGACTGAATCTAGAATGCGCTGAAGACTTGGCTAAGAGACGAAGGCCGCTTACTGTGATCATCGTTTGGTGATGAAATAAAGGAGATGAAAACTAGGACATTCTCTTTGACCAGCGTCAGTTATGAAAGATGAATCAGTTCAGCACATCTACTGTACAGTAATGTGACTATAGCTAAAAACACTTTATCATATAGCTGAAGTTTACCGAGAAGGTAGATCTTAAATGTTCGCACCACAAAAATAAAAAGGAAATGGTAACTAAGTGACGTAACAAATATATTATTCACAATGAATATATGTATCAGAGCATCACCTTGTATACCTGAAATAGATACGATTTTTATTTGTCAATTATACCTCAGTACAGATAGGAAAAAAGTATTTAGTTGATCTAGTTAATTATTACAAAAGTATTCTTATCTTCAACATTAAAATTGGGAATTTTCTGAACAAACAAACACTAATATGTTCTGGATTGCCTGCTATATGATGGGCATTTGCTAAACGCTTTGTGTACGTTATCACTAATTCTTTAACAAACTTTCAGAATAGGTGTTCATGTTCCCATGGTAGAGACAAGAAAATTGAGGTTGAGGGAGTTAACATAATGTCACAGATAAGTTTCTCCCAGAAGAGACTCTGAAGAAAAGATTCCAGGGAAACTAGTTTATTGGGAAATGCAGATCACACTGGTAGGAACTGGGGAAGTGATACAGAAGAGGGTTCACTATTAAGTCAGTATCACAGTCACCAACTAAACTTTAAACTAAAGGGAAACCTATCAGAAAAGTTGAAAAACACACAGCTAGAATTACCCTACTTCAGGAATGAGGAAGCTAGAGTCTTTATAAATCAGCTCTCCAGAATCATTGGTTGAGTGTTTTTCTCTGTGTTGCCTTCATAGGTGACATGACTTTCTACAGCTGCAATACAAGAGCCCTTGGCCACAGAGATGCAGACTCTGACAGATGGAAATTAATCCAAGCACACTAACATGCAAGATATATGGGTGAACTTACGAAAACTTGTCTGAGACCTACAAGTACCTCCACTCAAGTCAGATCTTTGCTGTATAAATGTGATGCACAGCCACAAGCTCTAGAAGAAGAAAGAAGCAGAGGAGAGGAAGAAGAGGAAGAGAAGGAACAGATGAGAGGAGGAGGAAAGAGAAAAGAAAGAAACAAAAAAGAAAGAGAGAGAGAAGGAAAGGAAAGGAAAGGAAAGGGAAGGGAAGGGAAAAAGGAATGAAAAAAAACATGAAGGAAGGAAGGAGAAGGGGTGATTGAAGGAAACAAAAGAAAGAAAAATGAAGAAGGAAAGGAAAAGTTAGGGGAGAAAGTGAGATATAAAATGAAGGCCAATGAAATAAGCTACACTTACTTCTGCTGTAATACAGTGCCCCTGAGATTCATAATCTCCATTAATTACCACCAGTTCTATTCTCCTTTCACCCCTGGCCAGCACTCTTGTTGGTCTAGATAACTGCTGAGGCAGTAGCTCAGAATGTCCTTCCTGAAGGGTCTGAGCCTCTAGTTACTATACCATTGTCCGCTGTGATTGCTGTTCTTACTCATCTGTGGTTATCACTGGGCATGGACACACTATGAGATTCTGCAGTGTTATGGGTTAATTCGTGTCCTCCAAAATTCATATACAAATAGAATCATTTAAAATGCTATGTGACAAGACAAGGTCATATTGGAAACAATTAGACCTCTGATTAAATATGACTGATGTCTATATACAAAGGGAAAATTCGGAGACAGTATGCATATAGTAGAAAAATTCTGTCAAACACACATGGAAATGATAGACATC
>NW_020261587.1:0-3371 GCF_003255815.1 Theropithecus gelada
CTCCCAAAGTGCTGGGATTACAGGCTTGAGCCACCGCGCCCGGCCATCTTAAGCAATTCTTAAACAAAAGCTAGGCCGGGCGCGGTGGCTCACGCCTGTAATCCCAGCACTTTGGGAGGCCGAGACGGGTGGATCACGAGGTGAGGAGATCGAGACCATCCTGGCTAACACGGTGAAACCCCCTCTCTACTAAAAATACAAAAACAGTAGCGGGGCATGGTGGCAGGCGCCTGTAGTCCCAGCTACTTGGGAGGCTGAGGCAGGACAATGGCGTGAACCCGGGATGCGGAGCTTGCAGTGAGCCGAGGTAGCGCCGCTGCACTCCAGCCTGGGCGTCTCAAAAAAAAAAAAAAATTGCTTAAGATGTTTTTCAGATCTTTAATTCCGGGGGAACAAGTGATGCCAAGCAGTTTAAAGACTCCTGACCAGGTTCAGTGGCTCACGCACTTTGGGAGGCTGAGGAAGGAGGAATGCTTGAGCCCAGGAGCTTGAGACCAGCCTGGGCAACATGGCGGAACCCCATCTCTGCAAAAATTAGCCATGCATGGTGGGCGTTCTCTTGTGGTCCCAGCTACTCAGGAGGCTGAGGTGGGAGGATCGCTTGAGCTTGGGAGGATGAAGCTGCAGATTGCAGCCTAGGCCAGAGAGCAAGAAATACCCTGTCTCAAACAAACAAACGAAAAACCCAAGCTGGGCGCGGTGGCTCACACCTGTAATCCCAGCACTTTGGGAGGCTGAGGCAGGCGGATCATCACCTGAGGTCAGGAGTTCAAGACCAACCTGGCAGGCCGGGCGCGGTGGCTCAAGCCTGTAATCCCAGCACTTTGGGAGGCCGAGACGGGCGGATCACGAGGTCAGGAGATCGAGACCATCCTGGCTAACACGGCGAAACCCCGTCTCTACTAAAAAATACAAAAAAAACTAGCCGGGCGAGGTGGCAGGCGCCTGTAGTCCCAGCTACTCGGGAGGCTGAGGCAGGAGAATGGCGTAAACACGGGAGGCGGAGCTTGCAGTGAGCTGAGATCTGGCCACTGCATTCCAGCCTGGGCGACAGAGCGAGACTCCGTCTCCAAAAAAAACAAAAAAAACAAAAAGACCAACCTGGCCATCATGATGAAACCGCATCTGTGCTAAAAGTACAAAAAATAGCCAGGCACGGGGGCAGGCGCCTGTAATCCCAGCTACTCGGGAGGCTGAGACAGGAGAATTGCTTGAACCCGAGGGAGACAGAGGTTGCAATGAGTCGAGATCGCACCCCTGAGCGCCAGAGTGAGACTCCATCTAAAAAAAAAAAAAATTCCCTAACCCTAAACACTTTGGGGAAATATATTTGGGGTTTTCTCCCATCCCCTCTTTAGGTTGCCCTACGATTAAACAAACCTTTTTCTTTGCTGCAACCCGGTGCCTTAGCGTATTGATTTGCACATCTGGCAATGAACTTACTGCAGTTACAATCTGACACTATCTCCAGGTAGAAAGTGTTGGAATTAAATTAAATTGAAGGACACCCAGTTAGTATCTGCTGCAGAATTGCTTGATGTGTGGAGAAACAACCCACACACATCAGGTGTCAGAAGTATTATGTTGAATGACTGTTGAGGGAGTCTGTAGTTGTGAGGGAGAAAAAACACTGCTTTTTTCATCAGTTCTCAAGATAACCCTGTGAGATTGTAACCGCCTGACGGCTTCACCTTGCCTGCTGCCTAGACAGAGCAATGTATCAAGACAGAGGAATTACAATGGAGAAAGAGTAAATTCATGCAGAGCCAGCTGTGGAGAAAACCGGAGTTTTATTATTACCCCAATCAGTCTTCCTGAGCATTCGGGGATCAGAGTTTTTATTTTATTTATTTATTTGTTTGTTTATTTTTGAGACATTGTCTTGTATTGTTGCCTGGGCTAGAGTGCAATGGCGTGATCTCGGCTCACTGCAACCTCCACCTCCCGGGTTCAACCGATTTCCCTGCCTCAGTCTCCAGAGTAGCTGGGATTACAGGCACTCGCCACCACGCCCGGCTAATTTTTTGTATTTTTAGTAGAGACAGGGTTTCACTATGTTAGCCAGGCTGGTCTTGAACTCCTGACCTTGTGATCCACCCGCCTTGGCCTCTCAAAGTGCTGGGATTATAGGCGTGAGCCACCGCACCTGGCCTATTTATTTATTTATTTTAGATGGAGTCTCGCTCTGTCTCCCATGCTGGAGTGCAATGGCGCGATCTCAGCTCACTGCAACCTCCACCTCCCGGGTTCAAGCAATTATCTACCTCAGCCTCCCGAGTAGCTGTGATTACAGGCGCTTGCCACCACGCCCAGCAATTTTTTTTTTTCTTTTTTTTTTTTTTTTTAGTAGAGATGAGATTTCACCATCTTGGCCAGGCTGGTCTTGAACTCCTGACCTCATGATCTACCCGCCTCGGCCTCCCAAAATGCTGGGATTACAGGTGTGAGCCACTGCACCCAGCCTCAGGGATCAGAGTTTTTAAAGATAATCTGGCTGGTAGGGGCTAGACAAGTAGGGAGTGCTGATTGGTCAGGTTGGAGATGGAATGATAGGGGGTCGAAATGAGTTTTTCTTGCTGTCTTCTGTTCCTGAGTGGGATGGCAGAACTGGCTGAGCTACATTACTGTCGGGGGTGGTGTCAGCTGATCCATCGAGTGCAGGGTCTGCAAAATATCTCAAGCACTGATCTTAGGTTTTACAATAGTGATGTTATCCTCAGAAGCAATCTGGGGAGGTTTAGACTTGCAGCTGGAGGCTGCATGGTCTCTAAACTGTAATTTCTGATCTCGTAGCTAATTTGTTAGTCCAGAAAGGCAGACTGGTCTCCAGGCAAGAAGGGTTTTTTTTTTTGGGTGGGGGAGGGCTATTATCAATTTTGTTTCAGAGTTAAACTATAAATTCCTTCCCAAGGTTAGTTCAGCCTACACCCAGGAATGAACAAGGACCGCTTAAAGGTCAGAAGCAAGATGGAGTAGGTTAGGTCTAATCTCTTCCACTGTCATAATTTCCTCAGTTATAATTTTTGCAAAGGTGGTTTCAAGATCAAGATGAGAGGCCGGGCGCGGTGGCTCACGCCTGTAATCCCTGCACTTTGGGAGGCCGAGGCGGGCGGATCACGAGGTCAGGAGATCGAGACCATCCTGGCTAACAAGGTGAAACCCCGTCTCTACTAAAATACAAAAAAAATTAGCCGGGCGCGGTGGCGGGCGCCTGTAGTCCCAGCTACTCGGGAGGCTGAGGCAGGAGAATGGCGCGAACCCGGGAGGCGGAGCTTGCAGTGAGCCGAGATGGTGCCACTGCACTCCAGCCTGGGGGACAGAGTGAAGACTCCGCCTCAAAAAAAAAAAAAAAAAAAAAAAAAAAAAGATCA
>NW_020261588.1:0-3371 GCF_003255815.1 Theropithecus gelada
AAGGTTTTACGTATGCTCTACTTACTGCCTAATTCTCTGGAACTATTGAAGAATGAAGCATACAGTGTATTCTAAATTTCAAACTGCATTATCATCATATTTGTTTTACTTAAACTCTAATAATAAGTTTCACTTTTGACACCTGAAATTATTACAATGGGCTTCCATCATGCCAATCTCAATGTCTCAATATTTCTGGCATTTGCAGTATTTTTCTGAGATACTTAAGAAGAATCATCTGAATAGTACTTTGTTTATCAGAGCCTCAATGAATATATACATAAATTTTTGGTTAATACAGGCCCTTAATCTCTAAATACAAGTACTAAAATATGGTTTTATTTTTTTGGCTCAACTTTTATAGTTCAGATAGCCCAGGATTGGAAAGACCTGTTGATGTTTATTACTGTTTTATTCTCTTAGTTCTTGCTTACTTGTTTTTTTTTTTTTCGCCCAAACTGAACCTATGTTCTAAAATTCTGAAATGAATTTTTTTCATTCTAGTATGAAGAGGGTTTAATTTGAATTTTTTTTTTTTTGCATCTGATCGGGATATGTAAAAACACACTTCGAGTTTGCACATATAATCTCCAGCTAAAAATAAAAATTAAATATTAATAGTTTTAGTATTATTGTGTCAAATTTTCTGAAAGTATATATATCATCAATGTCTTCTATAAGTCTATGACTTTTTATTTCCTCTTGTTTTTATTTCTATCAACCACAATATATATTAATAAATTAGGCTGTTTCTCTAACCTATTATCATATTCTGTTTTCCTTTTCTCCAAATAAATTATTAGTAAGTATATTTTCGCTTACTATTAAAAATGTTGGCCAGGCTCAGTGGCTCATGCCTATAATCCCAGCACTTCGGGAGGCCGAGGAGGACAGATCATGAGGTCAGGAGTTCGAGTCGAGACCAGCCTGACCAACATGGTGAAACACCGTCTCTACTAAAAATACAAAAATTAGCCAGGCGTGGTGGCACCTGCCTCTAATCCCAGCTACTCAGGAGGCTGAGGCAGGAGAATCACTTGAACCCAGGAGGTAGTGGTTGCAGTGAGGCGAGATTGCGCCACTGCACTCCAGTCTGGGTGACAGAGCAAGACTTTGTCTCAAACAAACAAACAAACAAACAAAAAAGTAAATAGTTTATCAGTTGTCCATTTTTACAATATTTCCCACTCTACATGTTACTAGTATAATACATGTTTACAAGGATTTTAGAGAATCTTTTTATTTTAATTGTCAATTTGAGCTATTATTTATTGGCTTTTTTTTCAAGTGGTTATAGATTTTGTATTTGCCCATGTTTAATGAGGTTTACAACACTGGCATCAGAGAACATGAGTTATTTAATTTTTCTTTTTATTTTTTACATTGACACCTAAAACATGTTTTTCTCATTTATAACATTGAGTTATCAATATATATTCTTTTCATTTACTTTATTAATTTTATTACTGATAACTTTACAACTTCTTATTTACATATATTTTATAATATATATACAAAACCTTTTCGGTTTTCCCAAAGTAAATATATATTGCATGTATATTAACTATTACACCATTTTCTATTATTAAATAAATATTTTGGAAACAACTGAATAGTAAACACATTTTCATTCTAAATTATATATCTCAGTGTTACAAATAAACTAAATCAGGGCATTCTTAGACATAAAGAACAGTACAGTGTTTACTACTATAGCAAACAAGGAGATATTTAAAAACAACAAAAATATTTAAATTAATTATAATATCAAAATATTTAAAAGAAGTATTTGCTTTAAGCAACAACAGTTGAAGATAAAACAAAATTTGTTACGTATGTTATCAGGATGTTGCTGGACTATCTAATAATTGCTGCATTAATTTAAGAGTAGTCATTTTAGTTTTTAATCTTATAAATTGTATTCTTAATGCAAAATTTAGGTAAATATGTTTTCATGGAAATTACCTAGAAATTTTATGACAGATTTTTTTCAAAATAGGATAGAATTGTTTTTCATTAAATGTATAAACTTTACATGTGTAATTGAAATTAGACCAGAGTTCAGTAAAAATCAGTGCCAAATTATTAAAACATCAAGAATATTATTTTTAAAATTTCACTTTAAATTAAGATGAAATTAAACTACTGCCATAATTTTTAGAAATTAGTTTCTTATTTATTGTTTCTATAAACATAGATTTGTTGGACATCAATTTGTAACATGAATACATTAAATGTTTCTTTCCACCTCTACAAATTAAAGAGAAAATAATGTAGATAAATTATACCAATAAAGTTAAATTAATATGCTAGTTGAATTTTAAAGAATATAACAAGGTGATTAAAATGTAAAATGAGATAAATTATGTTAACATAAAAAATATAAGTGCAATGCATGAATACTATAGAATATTGATATACCAAAATAAACACTAAGAAAGAGAGCTAAATTATTTATAACACTATAAAGCTATATTGGGCTCAAATATACAATGGAAAAATAATACTGTAATCCGTTATTGTGGAATTAAATGTCAGTGAAAACCATTAGATTGTAGCTTAATTTTTCTAGGTCATAATTCAAAACACAACCATTTTGCATATTAAGTCTGCATAAATAACACTGTAGTTATTGGTCTGAAAATTATACTGTGTTACTAAATGGGTTTGATATTAAATTACCTACACAGTATGACCCCACAAAACTAATCTACCACAAAAACTCAAGTTGCTATGATTCAGAGAAACTAAAAGGAAAAAGGTACTTTTAAAGTCATTTTTGGCTCGTTTTACAAATAAAGGAATAAAAAATCCACAAAAATATTTGATTAACATACATTGTAACTTGTTTGTAAAGATAACCTGATTTCTGCTTTTGTCCCTATTGTGAGGAAAAAAAAAAAAAAAAAAGACAGGATTTACTCAGTATGCTGGTGCTCTCCACTGAGACCTCTTTTGTAAAAGTTTTACAACTTTTGGTCCTGATTTCCTCCCCCTAAAAAAGAAAGCAATGGGGCTAAACCTCCATTGCATGGAAATCCACACAAGAATGGCTAATCTAGTGAAAGAACCAGCCTGTGGCTCAGTATCTACTCTCTAATAATATTATTTAATTATTACTCCTATGTGAACAAGGCTAGTCCTTAATTTTTCTTCCACAAGAAAGCCTCAATGGAGAACATTAGCATAGGATGCAACCATTCAAAGAAAGCAGACCATACAGTCTCTACGGATACAGAGAGATTACAAAGGTGTCCCTGTTTGTGCTGTTATAACAAAATATCTGAGACCGGATAATTTATAAAAAGCAGAAATTAGTTTTCTTACAGTTCTGGAGGCTGCAAAGGTCAAAGTCAAGGCACTGGCATGTT
>NW_020261589.1:0-2900 GCF_003255815.1 Theropithecus gelada
ACTTCTTTCCAGATTTCAGCTGAGGATATTTGCTTTTTCACCATAGCAATCTATGGACTTCCAAATATCACTTTTCCAATTCCACAGACACTGTCTTAGCGAGAGGCTTCCAGAGGGGAAAGCTGTATCTCTGTGAGACGATTTCACAGAACGCAAAGATTTTTCTCAGAAAGCTTCTTTCTCTTTGTTATCTGAGGATATTTCCTTTGGCCCTATAGTCTTCAAAGGGATCCGAACTATCTGTTCTCAGATTCCACAGAAATAAGGCTAGCAAAGAGATCCACGAAATACAGATGTAACTCTGTGAGATGAATTAACAGAAAACTAAGCAGTTTCTCAGAAACCTTCTTTCCCGATTTCAGCTGAGTACATTTCCTTTTTCACCATAGCCCTCTATGGGCTTCCAAATATCACTTTGCCAATTCCAGAAGAACTGTCTTAGCGAAAGGCTTCTTGAGGGGAAAGCTTTGACTCTGTGAGATGATTTCACAGAACACAAAGAAGTTTCTCAGAAAGCTTCTTTCTCTTTTTATCGGTGGATATTTCCTTTAGCCCTATAGTCTTCAAAGCCATCCGAAATATCTGTTCTCGGATTCCACAGAAATAAGGCTAGCAAAGAGATCCACAAAATACAGATTTAACTCCGTGAGTGGAAGTCACACATTACAGAGCAGTTTCTCAGCAAGCTTCTTTCCAGATTTCAGCTGAGGATATTTCCTTGTTCACCGTAGCCCTCTATGGGCTTCCAAATATCACTTTGCCAATTCCACAAGAAGTGTCTCAGCGAAAGTCTTCTTGAGGAGAAAGCTGTAACTCTGTGAATTGATTTCACAGAACACAGAGGAGTTTCTCAGAAAGATTCTTTTTCTTTCTTATCGGAGTATATTTCCTTTGGCCCTATAGTCCTCCAAGGGATCCGAAATATCTGTTCTCAGATTCCACAGAAATAGGCTGGCAAAGAGATCCACCAAATACAGATGTAACTCTGTGAGATGAATTAAGAGAACACTAAGCAGTTTCTCAGAAAGATTCTTTCCAGATTTCATCTGAGGATATTTCCTTTTTCACCATAGCCCTCAATGGGCTTCCAAATATCACTCTGACAATTCCACAATTACAGTCTTAGCGAAAGGCTTCTTGAGGGGAAAGCTGTAACTGTGTGAGACGATTTCACAGAATACAAAGAAGTTTCTCAGAAAGCTTCTTTCTATTTCTGGTTGGAGGATATTTCCTTTGGCCCTGTAGTCTTCAAAGTGATCCGAAATATCTGTTCTCATATTCCACAGAAATAAGGCTATGAAAGAGATGCACGAAATACAGATGTAACTCTGTGAGATGAATTAACAGAACACTAAGCAGTTTCTCACAAAGCTTCTTTTTAGATTTCTCCTGAGGATATTTCCTTTTTCAACGTAGCCCTCAATGGGCTTCCAAATATCACTTTGCCAATTCCGCAAGAACTGTGTAGCGAAAGGCTTCTTCAGGGGAAAGCTGTAACACTGTGAGATTATTTCACAGAACGTAAAGAAGTTTCTCAGAAAGCTTCTTTCACTTTGTTATCGGAGGATATTTCCTTTGGGCCCATAGTCTTCAAAGGGATCCGAAATATCTGTTCTCAGATTCCACAGAAATAAGGCTAGCAAAGAGATCCACGAAATACAGATGTAAATCTATGAGTGTAAGTCACACATCACAGAGCAGTTTCTCAGCAAGTATCTTTCCAGATTTCATCTGAGGATATTTCCTTTTTCACCATAGCCCTCTTATGGGCTTCCAAATATCACTTGGCCAACTCCACAAGAACTGTCTTAGCGAAAGGCTTCTTGAAGGGAAAGCTGTAACTCTGTGAGATGATTTCACAGAACACAAAGAAGTTTCCCAGTATCTTCTTTCTCTTTGTTATCGGAGGATATTTGCTTTGGCCCTATAGTCTTCAAAGGGATCCGAAATATCTGTTCTCAGATGCCACAGAAATAAGGCTACCAAAGAGATCCACGAAATACAGATGTAACTCTGTGAGATGAATTAACAGAACACTAAGCAGTTTCTCAGAAAGCTTCTTTCCAGATTTCAGCTGAGGATATTTCCTTTTTCACCATAGCCCTCTATGGGCTTCCAAATATCACTTTGCCAATTCCACAACAACTGTCTTAGGGAAAGGCTTCTTGAGGGGAAAGCTGTAACTCTGTGAGATGATTTCACAGAACACAAAGAAGTTTCTCAGAAAGCTTCTTTCTCTTTGTAATCGGAGGATATTTCCTTTGGCCCTATAGTCTACAAAGGGATCCGAAATATCTGTTCTCAGATTCCATAGAAATAAGGCTAGCAAAGAGATCCACGAAATACAGATATAACTCTGTGAGATGAATTAACACAACACTAAGCAGTTTCTCAGAAAGCTTCTTTCCAGATTTCAGCTGAGGATATTTCCTTTTTCACCATAGCCCTCTAAGGGCCTCCAAATATCACTTTGCCAATTCCACAAGAACTGTGTAACCGAAAGGCTTCTTGAGGGGAAAGCTGTAACTCTGTGAGATGATTTCACAGAACACAAAGAAGTTTCTCAGAAAGCTTCTTTCTCTTTGTTATCGGAGGATATTTCCTTTGGCCCTATAGTCTTCAAAGGGATCCGAAATGTCTATTCCCAGATTCCACAGAAATAGGCTAGCAAAGAGATCCACGAAATACAGATGTAACTCTGTGAGATGAATTAACAGATCACTAACCAATTTCTCAGAAAGCTTCTTTCCTGATTTCAGCTGAGGATATTTCCTTTTTCACCATAGCCCTCTATCGGCTTCCAAACATCACTTTGCCAATTCCACAAGAACTGTCTTAGCGAAAGGATTCTTAAGGGGAAAGCTGTAACTCTGTGAGATGATTTCACAGAACACAAAGAA
>NW_020261589.1:2973-3371 GCF_003255815.1 Theropithecus gelada
GCACTTTCACAGAAAGCTTCTTTCCAGATTTCGTCTGAGGATATTTCCTTTTTCACCTTAGCCCTCTATGGGCATCCAAATATCACTTTGCCAATTCCACTAGAACTGTCTTACCGATAGGCTTCTTGAGGGGAAAGCTGTAACTCTGTGAGATGATTTCACAGAACACAAAGAAGTTTCTCAGAAAGCTTCTTTCTCTTTGTTTTCGGAGGATATTTCCTTTGGCCCTATAGTCTTCAAAAGGATCCGAAATATCTGTTCTCAGATTCCACAGAAATAAGGCTAGCAAAGAGATCCACGAAATACAGATGTAACTCTGTGAGATCAATTAACACAACACTAAGCAGTTTCTCAGAAAACCTCTTTCCACAATTCTGCTGAGGATATTTCCTTTTTCA
>NW_020261590.1:0-3370 GCF_003255815.1 Theropithecus gelada
TGGAGGGTGGGGAGTTTTCTCCTGTCCTCCGGAGAATGTTTCTTTCCTTCTCTTTCAGCACTTGCTTGGCTTTTCTCCCAAACATTCCATTTCAGACAATCAACATCCTCACACTGGAAAAGGCAGACTTGAAGACCACCCTTTACCATACTAAACGTGCCGCCAGACACTTCGAAGGTGGGAATCTGGGCACCCCATCATCCTTCAACCTGGCACTTTGACAGGTCTTTAGGGGGAGTCCTTTGGGTCCCATCTCCACCTCTGTCATTACAGAAGAGTCCAAGGATCTGGCCGGCTGCCTGCAATACTCATTACAGCGTATTCAAGAATTGGAGCGGGCTCTCTCTGCTTTGTCTACACAGCAGCAGGAAGAGGACAGGGTGAGTCCAACCAGCTGCCCCATCCCCTGGCAGCCCGGCTTCCCAGATGGAGGAGAGAGTGTAAAAGTCCCTTCTACAGGATGCAGTGTCCTGCCCAGAAGGCAGCGTGCTCATTTCTTGCTGCTTTTGTGTATGGTTGTTAGAGGCAGCCTGGGGCTGAGTCAGCTGCTGTGGGTGAGTTGGGGGCACTGTGGGGAGTGAGCACTGGAGGCAGAGCTCAGAGGCTAAGTGCCTGCCCTGCCCTTACCTGGCTGTGGCCTTGGCCAAGTCCTAGGTGGGATATTCGGTACTTGTACTGTGAAGGTACAGAAGAGTACCTTTAGTATGTCACCATTTCTGTAGAGAGAGGAAAGGTGTGTGTGTGTGGGTGTGAGTGTGTGTGTCTGTGTGTGTGTACATACTATGATAATATACATAAAACATGTTTGCAAGGTTTGTAAAAAATTCAGCAGAGAGTAACGGGGTGCCTGGGAGACACTTCCCTTCTGTACCTTCTGAGTTTTGGACTATGGGAATGTATCAACCTTTCAAAAAGTGAACAAAAGATTAATTTCCCCCTTGCTATCTGTGCCCCCACCCTCAGCAAGAAAAATGGGCTTAGATAATTGGATAGACCTGGGTGTTCAAATCCCAGCTCGGTCTGAGTGATTTTAGGCAAGCCCTTAACCTCGAACACTTGACGTTTTTCATCTGCACAATAGGGGTTATCCTAGTAGCTGTCTCATATGGTGGTTGTGAGGATTAAATGGGATTGCTAGTATGGAACCTGGTGAAGCACTCCATAAAGGTTCAAACAGTGGTATTAATAACAGTAATAACAATAGCAATGTTATCTGATCTCTCTGGGCCTCCGTTAGCCAGCTGTAATTCAATCTCTTTCCCTGTCCCTTCCAACTTTACTGAGTTCTTTTAAAACCAGGCCACGGGCTTGGAAATGTCTTGATCTTTATTGACCGAATTGTATATTGAGCCTAGACCTAGCCCTTTTAAGGGGCACTGCCCAGGCTTCCCAAATTGAAACTTCTCACTGTTCACCATCCAGTCCTCGAGCCGCAGTGAAGCAGTCCTCCAGCAGCAGTTACAGCAGACCAGAAAGGAGCGGGCGCTGCTGAACGCACACGTGACACAGGTGAGGCTTTGCAGAGGGAGGGATGTGGAGGGAAGATGATCCCAGCTGACCAGGAGCAGGTGAGGACCAGTGACAGCCCTTTCTCACTTCTGTGGCCATTCTTGCAGGTGACAGAGTCACTTAAACAAGTCCAGCTAAAGAGAGATGAATATGCTCAACATATAAAAGGAGAGAGGGCCCGGTGGCAGGAAAGGATGCGGAAAATGTCGATGGAGGTGAGACGTGACCCTTCAGCCCCCACCTTTGATGGGTCACTGGATCTTTCTGGGCATCTGTAAAATGGGAATAGTACAGCCAGAGGTGGTCATGGATCTGGGTTTGTGGAGGTGGGGGCAGAGAGGGAGATGGTAGCTTGTCCAGCCACCAGCCCCTCTCTCCAGGGCCCTTTCCCCCTGTGCTTTGGGCAGGCTCGCACATTGAAGGAGGAGAAGAAACGTGACATACATCGGATACAGGAGCTGGAGAGAAGCTTGTCCGAACTCAAATACCAGATGGGTAAGATGGGGCTGGTGTGACCTGGCAGCAGGACTGGCATCAGAGGGCTGTGGGGTGGCTTAGGATGCCCCAGGGAGGTGGGTGGATGGAAGGGCTTTGAGGCAGCAGGAAAGTGGTCTGTGTCAGCAGCCAGCAAGCCTTGTCATCTCCATGAGCCTCAGGGTCCCCATCAGCAAAGAGAGAGGAGTGCCGTTGTCAGCCACCCACAGTGCTCTCTATCTGACATAGCTTGGAAATTGGCTACCATCCGGTGCAAGGAATCATTAGCAGTGAGGCCAAGTTTGGGAAGCCTTAGAGGAGCTGCATCAAAAGGAGGGCTTTTTCTTTGAGCGGGGGTGGTGGGTGGGGAATCCAGAGCCCCTTATTGTCTGCTTCATTTCTCAGCTGAGCCCCCATCCTCGGCACCCCCAGCAGGGACATCTGAGGTGGAGCAGCTACAAGATGAGGCCAAACACCTGAGGAAGGAGGTGGAAAGTCTGGAGGGAAAGCTCCAATCCCAGGTGGAAAACAATCAGGCCTTGAGTCTCCTGAGCAAGGAGCAAAAGGAGAGACTCCAGGAGGAGGAGGAAGGCTCCAAGAGCAGCAGGAGAGGCTCCAAAAGCAGGAGGAGAAGATCCACGAGCAGGAGGAAAGGAGGCTGCAGGAGCAGGAGAGACTGTGTGAGCAAAAGGAGATGCTTCGGGAGCAGCAGAAGAGGCTAGGGGAGCAGGGTGACAGGCTGCGAAAGCAGGAGGAGAGGCTGCAAAAGGAGGAGGAGAGGCTGTGGGAGAAGGAGGAGAGGCTATGAAAGCAGGAGGAGAGACTGTGGGAGAAGGAGGAGAGGCTACGAAAGCAGGAGGAGAGGCTGTGAAAGCAGGAGGAGAGACTACAAAAGCAGGAGGAGAGGCTGTGGGAGAAGGAGGAGAGGCTACGAAAGCAGGAGGAGAGGCTGCAAAAGGAGGAGGAGAGGCTGCAAAAGCAGGAGGAGAGGCTATGAAAGCAGGAGGAGAGGCTGTGGGAGAAGGAGGAGAGGCTACGAAAACAGGAGAAGAGGCTGCGAATGCAGGAGGAGAGGCTCCTGCTCTCCCAGAACTACAAGTTCAATAAGCAACTGGCCGAGCCACAGTGCAGCTTTGAGGATCTGGTGGGTTGCCCCACCTGGGCAGCCTGCCCTCATCCCTAGCCCTCCAGGCCTTGGTTTCCCCACCTGTAAAATGAGGCAGTGTAGCCCTCACATGACATGGTACTTCTAAAGGCATCTGTGAGCCAGAGCTCATCAGGCCCTGCTCTGATGGTTGTGGGGGAGAGGGGATGATTTTTCTAACTTGCCTCCACCCTTCCCGGTGACATGGGAGGCAGACACCAAGTTCTGGGGTCTCCAGCTGCA
>NW_020261591.1:0-3370 GCF_003255815.1 Theropithecus gelada
CTGTCTCATAGTGACTGACTTGAGCCAGTGACCTCTAAAGATAGAGTAGAGTCCAAGGAATGACCTACAAAGAGTGACGGGGACAGGCAAGAGCTGATAGCTTTGGGCCAGGACCATGTTCCCTGTTTAGTGTCCATGATGTTCCCTTCCCCCTGTAGAGGGAAGGTGAGGACCTTGTGGTTGTTTCTAGAAATACATGTGGATATGTGAAAATGGAGAACTGACTGGTGGAAAGGGCGAACATGAACTGATGATGGAAGTCTGGCCTTCATGGACGATATGTGTTTGGTGGCTATTAGAACAATGTTTGAGAAGAAGTCTTGCAGAAACTTTCTGTCATTAGACATTCTACTTTCTGATTCTATGAGTTTGACTACTCGATGTACCTCATCTCAGTGGATTCCAGAGTGAATCAGAGAGTAGAATAGTAGTTTCCAGGACCTGGGGTCGGGGAAATAGGGCATTGTTCCATGGCTGTGTGGTTTCAGTTAGGCAGGTTGAGGAGGTTCTAGAGATCTCCCGTACAGCTTCATGCCTATAGTTCATACAGATAAAGTGTTCCTTATGCAGAAAGTTTAAAACCAAGTGTTTTGGATTTCTAACTTTTTTTTTTTATTTTGGAATATTTGCAGTAGATGTACTGGTTTAGCATCCCACATCTGAAAAATTTGAAATCCAAAATGCTCCAGTGAGAACATCTTTTCAGCATCACATCAGTGGTCAGAAGCATTGGATTCTGGAGCATTTCAGAGTTTGGATTTCTGGATTTGGGATGCTCAATTTGTAATACTGTAATTTTCCCATTAAAAAATTGTCAGGAGTTTAGACCTCATGTTATATTCTGACTCTAGTAACAAGACCCAAAAAAAATTTTGGAGGAAACTTTAAAATGTTGTCATAAGTGGAAATTTTAACTGATGGTTCAAACATCTAAGATCAATTGCTGGTAGTAGTATTTCTCTTGATACCCAATCAAGGTGTAGGGAGGAATGTTGCAGAATTAAAAGAAGTGATGTGTGTTATGTTAGTAAATATAGAAGGAACTCCCTGTTTCTAATTTCTGTGCAGAGTTAGGAAAAATGGGGAGGAGCCCAAAACAGGTATGTGAAACGCTTTCTTCATTTTCTCTTAACCTCAGGAAGTACAACTAGAGTTTAAGTTTGTGTGAATTAGGAAGACTCTAAGTGAGACGCCAATGGTTCATGTGTCCCCCACACGAACAACACCAACTTATGAAAATGGCATCATCAGGAGGAAACAATCATATATGGCACAGGCAGTAAAACCATCAGATAGCAACCTCTGGCCACCTCCAACAGGTCCCCGACACCACCAGTATTCCCATTACGTGTATGTTACAGCCTTGGTAGTTGTCCCACAACTACAAAATTTAAAAATTGCTATTGTCAATACAAAATGTTAAATATGAAGTAGAATATGTTGTCCCACTTTTTTTCCCCCACTCTTTTTGAACTTTCCTGTTTAAGTTTTGGAAGTTTCTATTGACACATCCTCAAGCTAGGCATTTCTTCCTCAGCTGTGTGCATTCTACCAGTAAGCATCAAAAGCGTTCTTCATTTCTCTAACAGCACTTTTTTTTTTTTTTTTTAAATTTCTGAGACGGAGCCTCGTTCTGTTGCCCAGGCTAGAGTGCAGTGGTACGGTCTTGGCTTACTGCAAGCTCCACTTTCGGGGTTCACACCATTTTCCTGCCTCAGCCTCCCGTGTAGCTGGGACTACACGCGCCTGCCACCACGTCTGGCTATTTGTTTGTATTTTTAGTAGAGTTGGGGTTTCACCGTGTTTGCCAGTATGGTCTCGATCTCCTGACCTCGTGATCCACCTGCCTCACCTTCCCAAAGTGCTGGGATTACAGGCGTGAGCCACTGTGCCAGGCCATCTCTGAGGGATTTCAATGGGTTGTTGACTTTTGAGTTTGTTCAGCTGTTTACTTACTGTTAGAACAGAGTGACAAATTTCAAGCTTGTCGTATTCCTGACGGGAAACCAGAAGTCTCTAGGAAGTGACTGGAGAATGTGAGCTCCATAGTAGGCTGAGGATGGAGTCACAAGTGAAATGGGTGAAATAAGCCCATTGGCTTTGGAGACTGCAGGCTGTCCAGCCTCTGACTCTCTGGTGAGTCAGTGCAACGATTCCAACAGTGACACAAAATTAGCACGGTTGACTCCATCTGGCATCTAGTCTCAGGTTGGCTGCCCTCACTCATTCCTGGACATAGGCCAGGCTAACCATGGGAGGAATGTAGTTTATGGTTTAACTTTGAAGAAACAATGATAATAGTTCCTCGATAAAACTAATACCCTTATTTTGCCCAGGGATTGCCTTTGTAAAACTGGTGAAAAACCATGAGAGTAAGATTATAGGAGGGAACTGAATTCTGCTAAAGTGCAGGCACAGTTTCCACAGTCCCTTACTGCTCAAATGTCATTTGATCAGAGTGTACAAAATTTGTAAGTAATTGTTCCAATAGATAACATCACTATTGTAGAACCTGAGGTTGGTCTTTTGAGATGTTTCTTATTCTTTGCATTCTGGCAACCTGCTGACCTCATCCATACCCATGACTAATGGCTCAGTCAGTCACGTGGTCCCCAACTAGAGGCGGATTCAAGCACAAACGGATCATTTCCCTCGGCCCGCATGATTCCATCATCAAACAATCAGCAGTACCCATTTTTTTAGTCCTGTGTCCCTGAAACTATCCTTGAAAATCTCTAACCCGTGATCCACTAGGGAGGCTGATTTAAGTAATAATAAACCTCTGTCCTCCTGTTTGGCAGACTTGGACTCGTTAAAATCTTTCTTTACTGCAAATCACCATCGGGATAAATTGTGTTTTTTTTGTGCAGGAGGCCAGAAGAACTTGTTTGGGAATTATAAGAGTGGATGGAGGAGCTGCCTATCCCTGTCCCACGGTCTTGTCCACAGATCAGCCGCACAAAGGGAAAGATCCCTGGATGGGGATACAGTGGAAGATCATTCTCTTAGTGACCTGGGGACATTGGCTCGAGGTGAAGCTTTTCAGGAGTGGAAACTCCAGTTGATTTCTGTGCCTTTCCTATTTCCTGGGAGGTGGGCCAGGTCACAGTGTTAGCAGGAAGGGAACAGAACAGTCAGCCTAGTTAGAGGGAGTGTCTGGGGAAGGCCTAGGGATGGAGGAAGAAGCTGTGCAGGACAGGGCTTGCCAGGTAGAATGAAGTGGGAGGAAGATGAGGGACACAGAGAAGCAGAGAGAGGCAGAGACAGCATGAAAGTGAACAGTGGGGCCTACAGTGACTTCAGTGACCCCAGGGACCAGTTGCTCCCGTTTCCACAGTCCAGGACCAGGGAGCCCTGAAAACCCTCCAGT
>NW_020261592.1:0-9170 GCF_003255815.1 Theropithecus gelada
TCACTTGGACTCAGGAAGGGGAACATCACACACCGGGGCCTATCATGTGGAGGGGGGAGGGGGGAGGGATTGCATTGGGGGTTATACCTGATGTAAATGACGAGTTGATGGGTGCTGGCGAGTTGATGGGTGCAGCACACCAACATGGCACAAGTATACATATGTAACAAACCTGCACGTTATGCACATGTACCCTAGAACTTAAAGTATAATAATAATAAAAAAAAACCTACTTTAAACCTCTTACTGCTTCTCTGAATTTACATTTTGATGTATGTTTGTATAGCTGTATTTACAATACTCTTCTAACTGAAGAATCATTAAATAAAATGCATCCATATGGTTGGTTATTATGTCATCAATACAAATCATGTTTTCAAATGTAATAACATCAGAAAATTCAATATAATTTTCAATGATAGTTTCAAATTTTTCAAATTTACCATGAACAGGCAGTACTTCCAGGTTATTTATTTATTTATATATTTTTGAAGAAACACAAATGAATTTCAGCCTCAATATATGACACTTTGGGTTCTCAAGTCTATGAACAGTTACAAGAAAAGGAATAACTTCTATAAATGACTAGCTTTAAAACAGATGCCAACAATCATGCCTTAACTGAAGAGCTAAGTTCTTCTTAAATATTGACTTAAGATTGGAATTTTTTCTATCCTGCCAATTTCAGCCTAAATTCTATAACTGATATTTATCTTCTGCATATGAATTATACATTGTTTTCATTCTCCACCTAGCTTTTTACTTGTTTCTATTATCCTAGACCAAGAAAGATACTCGTTTTTGGGGGGGGGGGGTGTTTTTCTTGTTCCTGGAGCTTTTGTTCATTTTTCTTTGTTTTCCAAATCCAGTTGGTCTGCCACAGCTCATAATAAATTTCACTTTATTAAGGTTTCCCTGGTGACTTCAGCCAATTAGTTGCTCTATTCCTGATTCTGATTTGATCATTCTTACCTTAATTGTATTATTTTGCTAAATGAGGATGTAGACATGAATATGTATGGATATGTTATATATTCATGCATATAGTACATATGAATATATATTCATTGTATTTTTGTTAGTTCCTATATAATTACTTTGATTCTTCTAAGAGCAAAAATTATATATAGCACTTAGAACAATAGGAATATCATAGAAATTGTGTAATAATTATCTTATGAATGGATTTAAACAGCTTCAAAGTCTCACAAAGATTTAATACTGATTAGCCATTGGGTGTCAAATAGAACAGAAGGATTTTTTTAAATGAACTATCCAAATTTTTATAAATTGTATCTTCCTGTTTGAGTATTTAATAATCATATCTTTTTTTTTAACAATTTGCCTCATATTAATTGAGCAATCTGTAATTGCCCAGATTGTAGGATCTTTACTACTTTTTTTAAAATTTAAAACTTTCCTGGTGAAGAGAGTGTGTACTGGTGGCTCAAAACCTGAGTTTCACACAGAGTTTTGGCAGGGATCTCTCTAATATTATAAAAATGACTTAAGTGAGTCATGAACTCTCATTTCTCATAGTACCCACATCTAGCTATGGTCTTATATATTTATCTATCATTATTAGCAATATTTGCAAATGGTATTAAACTTTACTTTTAGGAAATACTTTGATTTTAAAAGATATATATGAAAAATGATACTCTTCAACTCTGACTCTAAAATTACAGGGAGCCAAAAGAGTAAGGTGTCCAAACACATAGAGCAAAAATAAGCCCCCAAGTGTCATAATGATAGACATAATACTTAGGACAGTAGTTAACTCAAAGGAGGATATAAAGGAATGAGTTTGAAAGAAGCTTCAAATGTAATGATCGTATTTCATTTCTGTAGTTGTATCAGTGGCTCATGGTGTTCATTTTAAAGTTACTCTTTGTGTCCCACACTTGTTTAATAGATGAATTTTGGGCCAGGTGTGGTGGCTCATGCCTGTAATCCCAGCACTTTGGGAGGCCAAGGCGGGCAGATCACCTGAGGTCAGGAGTTCGAGACCAACCTGGCCAACATACTGAATGAAACCCTGACTCTACTGAAAATACAAAAAATTAGCTGGACATGGTGGTGGGCATCTGTAATCCCAGATACTCGGGAGGCTGAGGCAGGAGAATTGCCTGAACCTGGGAGGCAGAGGTTGCGTGAGCCGAGGTCACACCATTGTACCCCAGCCTGCTCAAAAAATTAAAAAAAGATGAATTTTGCACCCAGGCAATGTTTACTGTAAAAACACAAAAAGGTAAAAAAGGCACAGAACTATTCATATATTGTTCAAAAGTATACAAAAGTAAATAACATAAAAAAGTGTATACTATTTAAAGCATAGTAAGGAACAAAGATCTAACAAAACAAAAATTAAAATAGTGGTTATTCTTGGAGGATATGTAATAGGATGTTATTGAAAACAGCACCTGCATGTATCAAACCCATGTATTAGATAATATTGGCACTGTTCTGTTTCTTAAGTCGATAGTTGGTGAGTGGATATTTACCTCCTTTAAATTTTTTTTGAATTTTTATTTTATATCTAATTTACAAATAATAATTTTAGTCCAAGTGTCGTGGCTCCTACCTGTAATCCCAGAACTTTGGGAGGCGAATACAGGAAGATGGCTTGAGCTCAGGACTTTGAGACCAGGCAACATAGCGAGACCCTGTCTCTACAAAAATGATAAAAATGTTTGAAAAAGAAAAAAAAAATAACAATTATAATTGTATTTGTTTATGTGGTACAATATGATGTTTCAATAGATGTAAACATTGTGGAATGATCAAATCAGGCTAATTAACGTAACAGTCACCTGACATGTCACGAATTATGTTGATGATTGAAATAGCTCACCATAATTTTTTTTAAAACTAAACCTTTGAAGTGACTACTTATGCATGTTAACACTGACTGAAACAGTTCGTATTTCTCTTGAATTCCAGTAAAATGCACTTTCTTGGCCATGCAAGTTAATATCCAAAATAGTTCGTTAGAATTACTTTGCATACACAGCAACAATCATGGATAAAAGTGTAAAAAATTATCATCCCTTGAATAACAAGTTGACTCAGCCTGACTGTATCACTTAGATTTTAATCAGAAAAGCAGAATGATTAGGAAGTTTAAAATATATATAATAAGAGATTTGGTATAGAGATTTGTTCATACACAGTTGTGAAAGCTGTTTAAGTGATTGCTGAAGATTGCTGGAGCTTCAGTCTGAAGGGCAGGCAGAGGAAGGAAAGAAATATTTAAAGTAGGGGAGAGGAAGGACAAACTGGAACCCATGAGGTCAGAATGCCTGTCCCTTCTCACTGAACTCCAAGCTAAATGCCTATGGACAAGCTGAAGGGTAATCTAGAGGAAAACAGATTAGCTGCATTCCTGCTTCCTATCCCAAGCAAAACAATAATTGACAACATGGGTAACCTTTAACAGCCCCTGGTGACCCTGCTCAGATTCTCTGGGTGTACAAAACCCAGTATGGCTACTGCTTTTCTTCTACTACCTGCCAAATCCCATACAAAATATTTCCTGTTATACACTGTATTAGACAGTTTCACACTGCCATAAAGAACTGCCTGAGGCTGTGTAATTTATAAAGCAAAGAAGTTTAATTGACTCACAGTTCCGCATGCCTTGGGAAGGCCTCAGGAAACTTACAATCATGGCAGAAGGCAAAGGAGAATTTAGTACCTTCTTCACAAGGTGGCAGGAGAGAGAAAGCACAGGGGAAACTGCCACTTTTAAAACATCAGGTCCCATGAGAACTTCCTCACCATCACTAGAACAGCATGGGGAAACTGCCCCCATAATCCAATCACTTCCCACCAAGTCCCTCCCTCAACACGTGGGGATTACATTTTAAAAAGAGGTTTGGTGGGAACACAGAGCCAAACAATATCATACACTGTAATGGGAAATATTTAGGGCAAATGATTCTGGGAAACATAGTTCAACCTAGACAAGTTTACACCTTGCAGAATTGACATATTGATTCTTCCCTGCAAGAAGACCTTCCAGTACTGCACTGTGTTCTACCACATCACAGGAGGGCTTAACACCTAACCAATCTCTCCCACCACCTGTATCCATTCTGCATTATCCAGACAGTCTAGTGCGACCCACCCTCTTATTCATTTCAGACTCCCTAGTCTGTGAAATTATTCTGTCTTTAAATATTATATCCACAATGAGGCTTAAATTTGTAAGTGAGGGGATTGATTTTTATCTTGTAATATGTTCCACAAATTTCATTTGGCTGTAGTGTGTTTTAAATGATCTGTCTTCCAAATGCATATTTCTTTGTAATTGTAACAAACATAAAATTTCTCTATGATGAAGTGCGTTAGATCTTTTAAATAAATTTTGTTTTAAAATTCAATTTTTCATTGCTTGTAGTGCTGTCTAGTGACTAACTTAGACTTGAGTCTAAGTTTTTTTGCTTTGATGTAATTATTCGCACATGCAAAATCAATATACAGATCTTATAATAGATATACCAAAATACACCTATATAAGAGCAGAGGGAGGAGAACTGTTTACATTTTAAAAATTAACTTGGCGGACCAAGATGGCCGAATAGGAACAGCTCCAGTCTCCAACTCCCAGCGCGAGCGACACAGAAGACCGGTGATTTCTGCATTTTCAACTGAGGTACTGGGTTCATCTCACTGGGGAGTGCCGGAAAATCGGTGCTGGTCAGCTGCTGCAGCCCGACCAGCGAGAGCTGAAGCAGGGCGAGGCATCGCTTCACCTGGGAAACGCAAGGGGGAAGGGAATCCCTTTTCCTAGCCAGGGGAACTGAGACACACAACACCTGGAAAATCGGGTAACTCCCACCCCAATACTGCGCTTTAAGCAAACAGGCACACCAGGAGATCATATCCCACACCTGGCCGGGAGGGTCCCACACCCACGGAGCCTCCCTCATTGCTAGCACAGCAGTCTGTGATCTACCGGCAAGGCAGCAGCGAGGCTGGGGGAGGAGCGCCCGCCATTGCTGAGGCTTAAGTAGGTAAACAAAGCTGCTGGGAAGTTCGAACTGGGTGGAGCTCACAGCAGCTCAAGGAAACCTGCCTGTCTCTGTAGACTCCACCTCTGGGGACAGGGCACAGTAAACAATAACAAACGCAGCAGAAACCTCTGCAGACGCAAACGACTCTGTCTGACAGCTTTGAAGAGAGCAGTGGATCTCCCAACACGGAGGTTGAGATCTGAGAAGGGACAGACTGCCTGCTCAAGTGGGTCCCTGACCCCTGAGTAGCCTAACTGGGAGACATCCCCCACTAGGGGCAGTCTGACACCCCACACCTCACAGGGTGGAGTACACCCCTGAGAGGAAGCTTCCAAAGCAAGAATCAGACAGGTACACTTGCTGTTCAGAAATATTCTATCTTCTGCAGCCTCTGCTGCTGATACCCAGGCAAACAGGGTCTGGAGTGGACCTCAAGCAATCTCCAACAGACCTACAGCTGAGGGTCCTGACTGTTAGAAGGAAAACTATCAAACAGGAAGGACACCTACACCAAAACCCCATCAGTACATCACCATCATCAAAGACCAGAGGCAGATAAAACCACAAAGATGGGGAAAAAGCAGGGCAGAAAAGCTGGAAATTCAAAAAATAAGAGCACATCTCCCCCGGCAAAGGAGCGCAGCTCATCGCCAGCAACGGATCAAAGCTGGACGGAGAATGACTTTGACGAGATGAGAGAAGAAGGCTTCAGTCCATCAAATTTCTCAGAGCTAAAGGAGGAATTACGTACCCAGCGCAAAGAAACTAAAAATCTTGAAAAAAAAGTGGAAGAATTGACGGCTAGACTAATTAATGCAGAGAAGGTCATAAACGAAATGAAAGAGATGAAAACCATGACACGAGAAATACGTGACAAATGCACAAGCTTCAGTAACCGACTCGATCAACTGGAAGAAAGAGTATCAGCGATTGAGGATCAAATGAATGAAATGAAGCGAGAAGAGAAACCAAAAGAAAAAAGAAGAAAAAGAAATGAACAAAGCCTGCAAGAAGTTTGGGATTATGTAAAAAGACCAAATCTACGTCTGATTGGGGTGCCTGAAAGTGAGGGGGAAAATGGAACCAAGTTGGAAAACACTCTTCAGGATATCATCCAGGAGAACTTCCCCAACCTAGTAGGGCAGGCCAACATTCAAATCCAGGAAATACAGAGAACGCCACAAAGATACTCCTCGAGAAGAGCAACTCCAAGACACATAATTGCCAGATTCACCAAAGTTGAAATGAAGGAAAAAATCTTAAGGGCAGCCAGAGAGAAAGGTCGGGTTACCCACAAAGGGAAGCCCATCAGACTCACAGCAGATCTCTCGGCAGAAACTCTACAAGCCAGAAGAGAGTGGGGGCCAATATTCAACATTCTTAAAGAAAAGAATTTTCAACCCAGAATTTCATATCCAGCCAAACTAAGTTTCATAAGTGAAGGAGAAATAAAATCCTTTACAGATAAGCAAATGCTTAGAGATTTTGTCACCACTAGGCCTGCCTTACAAGAGACCCTGAAGGAAGCACTCAACATGGAAAGGAACAACCGGTACCAGCCATTGCAAAAACATGCCAAAATGTAAAGACCATCGAGGCTAGGAAGAAACTGCATCAACTAACGAGCAAAATAACCAGTTAATATCATAATGGCAGGATCAAGTTCACACATAACAATCTTAACCTTAAATGTAAATGGACTAAATGCTCCAGTGAAAAGACACAGACTGGCAAACTGGATAAAGAGTCAAGACCCATCAGTCTGCTGTATTCAGGAGACCCATCTCACACGCAGAGACATACATAGGCTCAAAATAAAGGGATGGAGGAAGATTTACCAAGCAAATGGAGAACAAAAAAAAGCGGGGGTTGCAATACTAGTCTCTGATAAAACAGACTTTAAACCATCAAAGATCAAAAGAGACAAAGAAGGCCATTACATAATGGTAAAGGGATCAATTCAACAGGAAGAGCTAACTATCCTAAATATATATGCACCCAATACAGGAGCACCCAGATTCATAAAGCAAGTCCTTAGAGACTTACAAAGAGACTTAGACTCCCATACAATAATAATGGGAGACTTCAACACTCCACTGTCAACATTAGACAGATCAACGAGACAGAAAGTTAACAAGGATATCCAGGAATTGAACTCATCTCTGCAGCAAGCAGACCTAATAGACATCTATAGAACTCTCCACCCCAAATCAACAGAATATACATTCTTCTCAGCACCACATCGTACTTACTCCAAAATTGACCACGTAATTGGAAGTAAAGCACTCCTCAGCAAATGTACAAGAACAGAAATTATAACAAACTGTCTCTCAGACCACAGTGCAATCAAACTAGAACTCAGGACTAAGAAACTCAATCAAAACCGCTCAACTACATGGAAACTGAACAACCTGCTCCTGAATGACTACTGGGTACATAACGAAATGAAGGCAGAAATAAAGATGTTCTTTGAAACCAATGAGAACAAAGATACAACATACCAGAATCTCTGGGACACATTTAAAGCAGTGTGTAGAGGGAAATTTATAGCACTAAATGCCCACAAGAGAAAGCAGGAAAGATCTAAAATTGACACTCTAACATCGCAATTAAAAGAACTAGAGAAGCAAGAGCAAACACATTCGAAAGCTAGCAGAAGGCAAGAAATAACTAAGATCAGAGCAGAACTGAAGGAGATAGAGACACAAAAAACCCTCCAAAAAATCAATGAATCCAGGAGTTGGTTTTTTGAAAAGATCAACAAAATTGACAGACCACTAGCAAGACTAATGAAGAAGAAAAGAGAGAAGAATCAAATCGACGCAATTAAAAATGAAAAAGGGGATATCACCACCGACCCCACAGAAATACAAACTACCATCAGAGAATACTATAAACACCTCTACGCAAATAAACTGGAAAATCTAGAAGAAATGGATAATTTCCTGGACACTTACACTCTTCCAAGACTAAACCAGGAAGAAGTTGAATCCCTGAATAGACCAATAGCAGGCTCTGAAATTGAGGCAACAATTAATAGCCTACCAACCAAAAAAAGTCCAGGACCAGATGGATTCACAGCTGAATTCTACCAGAGGTACAAGGAGGAGTTGGTACCATTCCTTCTGAAACTATTCCAATCAATAGAAAAAGAGGGAATCCTCCCTAACTCATTTTATGAGGCCAACATCATCCTGATACCAAAGCCTGGCAGAGATACAACAAAAAAAGAGAATTTTAGACCAATATCCCTGATGAACATCGATGCAAAAATCCTCAATAAAATACTGGCAAACCGGATTCAGCAACACATCAAAAAGCTTATCCACCATGATCAAGTGGGCTTCATCCCTGGGATGCAAGGCTGGTTCAACATTCGCAAATCAATAAACATAATCCAGCATATAAACAGAACCAAAGACAAGAACCACATGATTATCTCAATAGATGCAGAAAAGGCTTTTGACAAAATTCAACAGCCCTTCATGCTAAAAACGCTCAATAAATTCGGTATTGATGGAACGTACCTCAAAATAATAAGAGCTATTTATGACAAACCCACAGCCAATATCATACTGAATGGGCAAAAACTGGAAAAATTCCCTTTGAAAACTGGCACAAGACAGGGATGCCCTCTCTCACCACTCCTATTCAACATAGTGTTGGAAGTTCTGGCTAGGGCAATCAGGCAAGAGAAAGAAATCAGGGGTATTCAGTTAGGAAAAGAAGAAGTCAAATTGTCCTTGTTTGCAGATGACATGATTGTATATTTAGAAAACCACATTGTCTCAGCCTAAAATCTCCTTAAGCTGATAAGCAACTTCAGCAAAGTCTCAGGATACAAAATTAATGTGCAAAAATCACAAGCATTCTTATACACCAGTAACAGACAAACAGAGAGCCAAATCATGAATGAACTTCCATTCACAATTGCTTCAAAGAGAATAAAATACCTAGGAATCCAACTTACAAGGGATGTAAAGGACCTCTTCAAGGAGAACTACAAAGCACTGCTCAGTGAAATAAAAGAGGACACAAACAAATGGAAGAACATACCATGCTCATGGATAGGAAGAATCAATATCATGAAAATGGCCATACTGCCCAAGGTAATTTATAGATTCAATGCCATCCCCATCAAGCTACCAATGA
>NW_020261593.1:0-3369 GCF_003255815.1 Theropithecus gelada
CTGACACCCCACACCTCACAGGGTGGAGTACACCCCTGAGAGGAAGCCTCCAAAGCAAGAATCAGACAGGTACACTCGCTGTTCAGCAATATTCTATCTTCTGCAGCCTCTGCTGCTGACACCCAGGCAAACAGGGTCTGGAGTGGACCTCAAGCAATCTCCAACAGACCTACAGCTGAGGGTCCTGACTGTTAGAAGGAAAACTATCAAACAGGAAGGACACCTACACCAAAACCCCATCAGTACGTCACCATCATCAAAGACCAGAGGCAGATAAAACCACAAAGATGGGGAAAAAGCAGGGCAGAAAAGCTGGAAATTCAAAAAATAAGAGTGCATCTCCCCTGGCAAAGGAGCGCAGCTCATCGCCAGCAACGGATCAAAGCTTGACGGAGAATGACTTCGATGAGATGAGAGAAGAAGGCTTCAGTCCATCAAACTTCTCAGAGCTAAAGGAGGAATTACGTACCCAGCGCAAAGAAACTAAAAATCTTGAAAAAAAAGTGGAAGAATTGACGGCTAGAGTAATTAATGCAGAGAAGGTCCTAAACGAAATGAAAGAGATGAAAACCATGACACGAGAAATACATGACAAATGCACAAGCTTCAGTAACCGACTCGATCAACTGGAAGAAAGAGTATCAGCGATTGAGGATCAAATGAATGAAATGAAGCGAGAAGAGAAACCAGAAGAAAAAAGAAGAAAAAGAAATGAACAAAGCCTGCAAGAAGTATGGGATTATGTGAAAAGACCAAATCTACGTCTGATTGGGGTGCCTGAAAGTGAGGGAGAAAATGGAACCAAGTTGGAAAACACTCTTCAGGATATCATCCAGGAGAACTTCCCCAACCTAGTAGGGCAGGCCAACATTCAAATCCAGGAAATACAGAGAACGCCACAAAGATACTCCTCGAGAAGAGCAACTCCAAGACACATAATTGCCAGATTCACCAAAGCTGAAATGAAGGAAAAAATCTTAAGGGCAGCCAGAGAGAAAGGTCGGGTTACCCACAAAGGGAAGCCCATCAGACTCACAGCAGATCTCTCGGCAGAAACTCTCCAAGCCAGAAGAGAGTGGGGGCCAATATTCAACATTCTTAAAGAAAAGAATTTTAAACCCAGAATTTCATATCCAGCCAAACTAAGTTTCATAAGTGAAGGAGAAATAAAATCCTTTACAGATAAGCAAATGCTTAGAGATTTTGTCACCACCAGGCCTGCCTTACAAGAGACCCTGAAGGAAGCACTCAACATGGAAAGGAACAACCGGTACCAGCCATTGCAAAAACATGCCAAAATGTAAAGACCATCAAGGCTAGGAAGAAACTGCATCAACTAACGAGCAAAATAACCAGTTAATATCATAATGGCAGGATCAAGTTCACACATAACAATCTTAACCTTAAATGTAAATGGACTAAATGCTCCAATTAAAAGACACAGGCTGGCAAACTGGATAAAGAGTCAAGACCCATCAGTGTGCTATATTCAGGAGACCCATCTCACATGCAGAGACATACATAGGCTCAAAATAAAGGGATGGAGGAAGGTCTACCAAGCAAATGGAGAACAAAAAAAAAGCAGGAGTTGCAGTACTAGTCTCTGATAAAACAGAGTTTAAACCATCAAAGATCAAAAGAGACAAAGAAGGCCATTACATAATGGTAAAGGGATCAATTCAACAGGAAGAGCTAACTATCCTAAATATATATGCACCCAATACAGGAGCACCCAGATGCATAAAGCAAGTCCTTAAAGACTTACAAAGAGACTTAGACTCCCATACAATAATAATGGGAGACTTCAACACCCCACTGTCAACACTAGACAGATCAACGAGACAGAAAGTTAACAAGGATATCCAGGAATTGAACTCATCTCTGCAGCAAGAAGACCTAATAGACATCTATAGAACTCTCCACCCCAAATCAACAGAATATACATTCTACTCAGCACCACATCACACTTATTCCAAAACTGACCACATAATTGGAAGTAAAGCACTCCTCAGCAAATGTACAAGAACAGAAATTATAACAAACTGTCTCTCAGACCACAGTGCAATCAAACTAGAACTCAGGACTAAGAAACTCAATCAAAACCGCTCAACTACATGGAAACTGAACAACCTGCTCCTGAATGACTACTGGGTACATAATGAATTGAAGGCAGAAATAAAGATGTTCTTTGAAACCAATGAGAACAAAGATACAGCATATCAGAATCTCTGGGACACATTTAAAGCAGTGTGTAGAGGGAAATTTATAGCACTAAATGCCCACAAGAGAAAGCTGGAAAGATCTAAAATTGACACTCTAACATCACAATTAAAAGAACTAGAGAAGCAAGAACAAACACATTCAAAAGCTAGCAGAAGGCAAGAAATAACTAAGATCAGAGCAGAACTGAAGGAGATAGAGACACAAAAAACCCTCCAAAAAATCAATGAATCCAGGAGTTGGTTTTTTTGAAAAGATCAACAAAATTGACAGACCACTAGCAAGACTAATAAAGAAGAAAAGAGAGAAGAATCAAATCGATGCAATAAAAAATGATAAAGGGGATATCACCACCGACCCCACAGAAATACAAACTACCATCAGAGAATACTATAAACACCTCTACGCAAATAAACTGGAAAATCTAGAAGAAATGGATAATTTCCTGGACACTTACACTCTTCCAAGACTAAACCAGGAAGAAGTTGAATCCCTGAATAGACCAATAGCAGGCTCTGAAATTGAGGCAATAATTAATAGCCTACCAACGAAAAAAAGTCCAGCACCAGATGGATTCACAGCTGAATTCTACCAGAGGTATAAGGAGGAGCTGGTACCATTCCTTCTGAAACTATTCCAATCAATAGAAAAAGAGGGAATCCTCCCTAACTCATTTTAGGAGGCCAACATCATCCTGATACCAAAGCCTGGCAGAGACACAACAAAAAAAGAGAATTTTAGACCAATATCCCTGATGAACATCGATGCAAAAATCCTCAATAAAATACTGGCAAACCGGATTCAGCAACACATCAAAAAGCTTATCCACCATGATCAAGTGGGCTTCATCACTGGGATGCAAGGCTGGTTCAACATTCGCAAATCAATAAACATAATCCAGCATATAAACAGAACCAAAGACAAGAACCACATGATTATCTCAATAGATGCAGAAAAGGCTTTTGACAAAATTCAACAGCCCTTCATGCTAAAAACTCTCAATAAATTCGGTATTGATGGAACGTACCTCAAAATAATAAGAGTTATTTATGACAAACCCACAGCCAATGTCATACTGAATGGGCAAAAACTGGAAAAATTCCCTTTGAAAACTGGCACAAGACAGGGATGCCCTCTCTCACCACTCCT
>NW_020261594.1:0-3370 GCF_003255815.1 Theropithecus gelada
AATCGTCAGTTATTATTCGCTATGGCCGGGGCGTGCAGCTCCGGACAGGTCCCCCTTTTAATTGTTTTATGATGAGAAAACGACCCCTCGGGAACTGCGCCTGTCTTAGGTTGGGTCAACTCATCCCCACCTTCTAGGCCCGTCATGGGATAAGGCAGCAGCAAAGGCGGCCCTCCTGTCTTAGGCTCCGATGGGGATAGTGTCCTCTTACCCGTCATTGACTGTCCAGTTCAGCACACAGGGGAGGTGGTCCTATTAAGGCAAATAAGACTCACCATTTTCAGTCATCTCAAGGCGATGATAATGGACCTGTATAGGTTTGGCCTGAAAGGCCTTGATTTGTTGTCTGACGAATGCCATGAGCTTATTAAGGATTATAGGCCCGAGAGTGAAAAAGAGTAGAAGAGTAAGTAAAGGACCAAGAAATGGCAGGAGATAGGGGAGGAGTCCATCAAGTCCAGTCCACAATGAATTAGCGGCCAGACCTTTTCTGCGCTTTTCTAGTTCTTCTTGTAAAGTCTTTATCTTATCTCTGACGATTCCGGATTTGTTGGCGTAAAAACGGCACTTTTCATTTCCATGACTGGTCTGGCATTAGGTAAGCTGTCTTGCCCGAGCAAGTCACCTGGGTAATTCTGTCTGATGGAGGTTCAGATATTTGTCTCCCTCTGCAGTCACAAGGCTGGCCGTATCATTTTCGTATTAATTCTCTTGCTTTACGAGGGTCACCAAAACCTGCATAGACTGTCACTATGCTATATAAAGCGATTACTTTCCAAAGGAATCTCATGTTAGGCTTCATTTTCTGAAAAACAAAAAGGAAGAAACTTCTCAGGGAGATTTATCTTCCCTGGACTGACAATGGTTATGATTTATTTGTCTTACCAATCTTTCAGGCAGCCATCTGGCTGCATCATTTTTTTGTGAGAAGATGCATACTGAGCCTCTTCCCCAAATTAAAACTGGATCGGGGCCATGCCATGAATTATCAAGTGGGTCTTTCCATTTTACCATTGCAAACTGTTTTTGAGATTCAGGATGCCAGAAACGATCGGCAGCCGATTTTCCATGACTATCCAAATTTAAAAAATTAAGGATAAACAGGGCATGATTGAGTATGTTTCTAGGGGTACCCTTCACGGGGTACCAGCTCCCCCCTTTTTAATTTTGTGATAACAGTTTTTAATGACAGATGAGCTCTTTCTACTATACCTTGTCCTTGGGGATTGTAGGGAATGCTTGTGGTATGTTTAATTTGTAGGGTATTACAGAATTGTAAAAGGTTTTGGCTATATAACCAGGGCCATTATCTGTTTTGATTTGTTTGGGTATTCCTAAAATAGAAAAGCAGTGTAATAAATGAGCTATGACATGTTTGGTGGCCTCTCCTGTTTGGAGAGTTGCAATAATGAATCCACTATAGGTGTCTATGCATACATGGATATATTTTAGTTGACCGAATTCTAAGTGGTGAGTAACGTCCATTTGCCAAATTTCGTTGGGGATGAGTCCTCGGGGGTTAACTCCCAGATGGGGAACAGGTAAATACGTTATGCAATTGGCGCATTGTTTAACTATTTGTCGAGCTTGTTCTCTGGTAAGTTTAAACATAAGCCTTAAGGTTTGGGCGGTTTTTTTTTGTTGTTTTTTTTTTTGTTTTTTTTTTTTTTTTTTTTTTTTNCTTATTTTTCTATTGATACTCATCATTCTTACTGATTTATAAAAGCCCTTTGCAAATTAAGCTTCTGTCCTATGTTTTTTTTTTTTTTTTTTTTTTGAGACAAGAGTGTCGCTCTGTCGCCCAGGCTGGAGTGCGGTGGCCGGATCTCAGCTCACTGCAAGCTCCGCCTCCCGGGTTTACACCATTCTCCTGCCTCAGCCTCCCGAGTAGCTGGGACTACAGACGCCCGCCACCTCGTCCGGCTAGATTTTTGTATTTTTTAGTAGAAACGGGGTTTCACCACATTAGCCAGGATGGTCTCGATCTCCTGACCTCGTGATCCGCCCGTCTCGGCCTCCCAAAGTGCTGGGATTACAGGCGTGAGCCACCGTGCCCGGCCAAGGTTTGGGCATTTAAATGATGTAAGGCATGTGCTTTTTGTGCTTGTTGCAAATTGTCTGTAGTGACTGTGGCTATAGTTTTTGTTGCCACGTCGGCTGTTGCGTTACCTTGTGTTAAAGGTCCCAGTAATCCTGAATGTGCTCTGATATACCCAAGAAAAAAGGGAGTAGTCCTTTTCTGAATAAGTTGTTGACATTGTAAAAATAGGTTAGCTGTGTCTGAAATATGTTTAATTTGAGGCACGGTCTCTAAGAGGGGTATTGAATGAGCCAGGTAGGCGCTGTCTGTGTAAATGTTAAGTGGCTGACAAGGAAAAGCTGATAATGCTGCGATTATAGCTTGCAACTCGACCAGCTGAGCTGATGTATAAGTGGTCTGGAATTTAACGACTACATTATTGTAGGTGTAAGCGGCAAGTCCTGTGGAAGATCCATCAGTGAAAATTAGTAATGTGTCATTGAGAGGTTCTTTACTGGTGATATGGGGAAACACAAACGCATGAAGTTTGCAAAATTGAATGAGTTTGTTAGGTGGGTAATGGTTGTCAATTGTGCCAGTGTAAGAAGCACAAGCAATTGGCCAGGCTTCCGTATTTTGTAACAGCCAATGGATGTGTGATTGAGTGTAGGGCTGTATAATGGTAGAGGGTTCTATTCCAAAGTACTTTCTACTGTTTTCTCTTCCCAAGATAATTAGATCAGCTATGGCATCATAATAAGGCAACAAAACCTTTTTAGGGGAGGAGGGTAGGTGTACCCACATAATGGGATTGTTCTGCCAGAATAAGCCAGTAGGGGTCATTGTTGTGTTAAAAATAATGAATATTAATGGCTGAGAATAATCAATACTGGTAACAAATTGTGTTGCAATGGCATATTCTACCTTTTGGAGTGCTATTAATGCTTCTTTAGTAATGGACCTGAGTGTCTGCATAATTACCTGAACCAGTTAACATATCAAAATCCCAACCGTTTCCTGCCTGTTGATTTCTTTCAGCTGTATCTCTACAATTTTCAAAGAACTCTGACTTCCAAATTAAGTGGTCTCCCCCAGAAAGGACTGCCCTAACTAAGGTATTCCAGTCTGTAGGAGTGAGCCAATTCTCAGCTACAGATTCCACTATAGCAAGAGTATATGGAGCAGTAGCCCCATACTGAGAGGCAGCAGTCTTTAACTCTTTTATAATAGTAAAGTCAAATCCAGTATGATGTCTCCAAGCCTGTCCCTGTTCAGGCGCCACGTATCCCGGCCCGCGGGATCATCACTGCAGGCCCTGGAAGAGGGGGTGGGAATTTGGGGAACAAGAGA
>NW_020261595.1:0-3368 GCF_003255815.1 Theropithecus gelada
TAATTGGAAGTAAAGCACTCCTCAGCAAATGTACAAGAACAGAAATTATAACAAACTGTCTCTCAGACCACAGTGCAATCAAACTAGAACTCAGGACTAAGAAACTCAATCAAAACCGCTCAACTACATAGAAACTGAACAATCTGCTCCTGAATGACTACTGGGTACATAACGAAATGAAGGCAGAAATAAAGATGTTCTTTGAAACCAATGAGAACAAAGATACAACATACCAGAATCTCTGGGACACATTTAAAGCAGTGTGTAGAGGGAAATTTATAGCACTAAATGCCCACAAGAGAAAGCAGGAAAGATCAAAAATTGACACTCTAACATCGCAATTAAAAGAACTAGAGAAGCAAGAGCAAACACATTCGAAAGCTAGCAGAAGGCTAGAAATAACTAAGATCAGAGCAGAACTGAAGGAGATAGAGACACAAAAAACCCTCCAAAAAATCAATGAATCCAGGAGTTGGTTTTTTGAAAAGATCAACAAAATTGACAGACCACTAGCAAGACTAATAAAGAAGAAAAGAGAGAAGAATCAAATCGACGCAATTAAAAATGAAAAAGGGGATATCACCACCGACCCCACAGAAATACAAACTACCATCAGAGAATACTATAAACACCTCTACGCAAATAAACTGGAAAATCTAGAAGAAATGGATAATTTCCTGGACACTTACACTCTTCCAAGACTAAACCAGGAAGAAGTTGAATCCCTGAATAGACCAATAGCAGGCTCTGAAATTGAGGCAACAATTAATAGCCTACCAACCAAAAAAAGTCCAGGACCAGATGGATTCACAGCTGAATTCTACCAGAGGTACAAGGAGGAGTTGGTACCATTCCTTCTGAAACTATTCCAATCAATAGAAAAAGAGGGAATCCTCCCTAACTCATTTTATGAGGCCAACATCATCCTGATACCAAAGCCTGGCAGAGATACAACAAAAAAAGAGAATTTTAGACCAATATCCCTGATGAACATCGATGCAAAAATCCTCAATAAAATACTGGCAAACCGGATTCAACAACACATCAAAAAGCTTATCCACCATGATCAAGTGGGCTTCATCCCTGGGATGCAAGGCTGGTTCAACATTCGCAAATCAATAAACATAATCCAGCATATAAACAGAACCAAAGACAAGAACCACATGATTATTTCAATAGATGCAGAAAAGGCTTTTGACAAAATTCAACAGCCCTTCATGCTAAAAACGCTCAATAAATTCGGTATTGATGGAACGTACCTCAAAATAATAAGAGCTATTTATGACAAACCCACAGCCAATATCATACTGAATGGGCAAAAACTGGAAAAATTCCCTTTGAAAACTGGCACAAGACAGGGATGCCCTCTCTCACCACTCCTATTCAACATAGTGTTGGAAGTTCTGGCTAGGGCAATTAGGCAAGAGAAAGAAATCAGGGGTATTCAGTTAGGAAAAGAAGAAGTCAAATTGTCCCTGTTTGCAGATGACATGATTGTATATTTAGAAAACCCCATTGTCTCAGCCCAAAATCTCCTTAAGCTGATAAGCAACTTCAGCAAAGTCTCAGGATACAAAATTAATGTGCAAAAATCACAAGCATTCTTATACACTAGTAACAGACAAACAGAGAGCCAAATCATGAATGAACTTCCATTCACAATTGCTTCAAAGAGAATCAAATACCTAGGAATCCAACTTACAAGGGATGTAAAGGACCTCTTCAAGGAGAACTACAAACCACTGCTCAGTGAAATAAAAGAGGACACAAACAAATGGAAGAACATACCATGCTCATGGATAGGAAGAATCAATATCGTGAAAATGGCCATACTGCCCAAGGTAATTTATAGATTCAATGCCATCCCCATCAAGCTACCAATGAGTTTCTTCACAGAATTGGAAAAAACTGCTTTAAAGTTCATATGGAACCAAAAAAGAGCCCGCATCTCCAAGACAATCCTAAGTCAAAAGAACAAAGCTGGAGGCATCACGCTACCTGACTTCAAACTATACTACAAGGCTACAGTAACCAAAACAGCATGGTACTGGTACCAAAACAGAGATATAGACCAATGGAACAGAACAGAGTCCTCAGAAATAATACCACACATCTACAGCCATCTGATCTTTGACAAACCTGAGAAAAACAAGAAATGGGGAAAGGATTCCCTATTTAATAAATGGTGCTGGGAAAATTGGCTAGCCATAAGTAGAAAGCTGAAACTGGATCCTTTCCTTACTCCTTATACGAAAATTAATTCAAGATGGATTAGAGACTTAAATGTTAGACCTAATACCATAAAAATCCTAGAGGAAAACCTAGGTAGTACCATTCAGGACATAGGCATGGGCAAAGACTTCATGTCTAAAACACCAAAAGCAACGGCAGCAAAAGCCAAAATTGACAAATGGGATCTCATTAAACTAAAGAGCTTCTGCACAGCAAAAGAAACTACCATCAGAGTGAACAGGCAACCTACAGAATGGGAGAAAATTTTTGCAATCTACTCATCTGACAAAGGGCTAATATCCAGAACCTACAAAGAACTCCAACAAATTTACAAGAAAAAAACAAACAACCCCATCAAAAAGTGGGCAAAGGATATGAATAGACATTTCTCAAAAGAAGACATTCATACAGCCAACAAACACATGAAAAAATGCTCATCATCACTGGCCATCAGAGAAATGCAAATCAAAACCACAATGAGATACCATCTCACACCAGTTAGAATGGCGATCATTCAAAAGTCAGGAAACAACAGGTGCTGGAGAGGATGTGGAGAAATAGGAACACTTTTACACTGTTGGTGGGATTGTAAACTAGTTCAACCATTATGGAAAACAGTATGGTGATTCCTCAAGGATCTAGAACTAGATGTACCATATGACCCAGCCATCCCATTACTGGGTATATACCCAAAGGATTATAAATTATGCTGCTATAAAGACACATGCACACGTATGTTTATTGCAGCACTATTCACAATAGCAAAGACTTGGAATCAACCCAAATGTCCATCAGTGACAGATTGGATTAAGAAAATGTGGCACATATACACCATGGAATACTATGCAGCCATAAAAAAGGATGAGTTTGCGTCCTTTGTAGGGACATGGATGCAGCTGGAAACCATCATTCTTAGCAAACTATCACAAGAACAGAAAACCAAACACCGCATGTTCTCACTCATAGGTGGGAACTGAACAATGACATCACTTGGACTCAGGAAGGGGAACATCACACACCGGGGCCTATCATGGGGAGGGGGTAGGGGGGGAAGGATTGCTTTGGGAGTTATACCTGATGTAAATGACAAGTTGATGGGTGCAGTAGACCAACATGGCACAAGTATACATATGTAA
>NW_020261596.1:0-3368 GCF_003255815.1 Theropithecus gelada
AAGTTTCATAAGTGAAGGAGAAATAAAATCCTTTACAGATAAGCAAAAGCTTAGAGATTTTGTCAACACCAAGATTGCCTTACAGGAGACCCTGAAGGAAGCAATAAACATGGAAAGGAACAACAGATACCAGGTATTGCAAAAACATGCCAAAATGTAAAGAGCATCAAGGCTAGGAAGAAACTGCATCAACTAACGAGCAAAATAACCAGTTAATATCATAAAGGCAGTATCAAGTTCACACAAAACAATATTAAACTTAAATATAAATGGAATAAATGGTCCAATTAAAAGACACAGACTGCCAAACTGGATAAAGAGTCAAGACCCATCAGTCTGCTCTATTCAGGAGACCAATCTCACATGCAGAGACATACATAGGCTCAGAATAAAGGGATGGAGGAAGATTTACCAAGCAAATGGAGAACAAAAAAAAAGCAGAGATTGCCATCCTAGTCTCTGATAAAACAGACTTTAAGCCATCAATGATCAAAAGAGACAAAGAAGGCCATTACATAATGGTAAAGGGATCAATTCAACAGGAAGAGCTAACTGTTCTAAATATATATGCACCCAATACAGGAGCACCCAGATTCATAAAGCAAGTCCTTAGAGACTTACAAAGAGACTTAGACTCCCATACAATAATAATGGGAGACTTCAACACTCCACTGTCAACATTAGACAGATCAATGAGACAGAAAGTTAACAAGGATATCCAGGAATTGAACTCATCTCTGCAGCAAGCAGACCTAATAGACATCTACAGAACTCTCCACCCCAAATCAACAGAATATACATTCTTCTCAGCACTACATCACACTTATTCCAAAATTGACCACATAATTGGAAGAAAAGCACTCCTCAACAAATGTACAAGAACAGAAATTATAACAAACTGTCTCTCAGACCACAGTGCAATCAAACTGGAACTCAGGACAAAGAAAGTCGATCAAAACCGCTCAACTACATGGAAACTGAATAACCTGCTCCTGAATGACTACTGGGTACATAACGAAATGAAGGCAGAAATAAAGATGTTCTTTGAAACCAACGAGAACAAAGATACAACATACCAGAATCTCTGGGACACATTTAAAGCAGTGTGTAGAGGGAAATTTATAGCACTAAATGCCCACAAGAGAAAGCTAGAAAGATCTAAAATTGACACTCTAACATCACAATCAAAAGAACTAGAGAAGCAAGAGCAAACGCATTCAAAACCTAGCAGAAGGCAAGAAATATCTAAGATCAGAGCAGAACTGAAGGAGATAGAGACAAAAAAAAACCCTCCAAAAAATCAATGAATCCAGAAGTTGGTTTTTTGAAAAGATCAACAAAATTGATAGACCCCTAGCAAGACTTATAAAGTAGAAAAGAGAGAAGAATCAAATCGATGCAATAAAAAATGATAGGATATCACCACTGACCCACAGAAATACAAACTACCTCAGAGAATACGATAAACACCTCTCTGCAAATAAACTAGAAAATCTAGAAGAAATGGATAATTTCCTGGACACTTACACTCTTCCAAGACTAAACCAGGAAGAAGCTGAATCCCTGAATAGACCAATAGCAGGCTCTGAAATTGAGGCAAGGATTAATAGCCTACCAATGAAGAAAAGTCCAGGGCCAGATGAATTCACAGCTGAATTCTACCAGAGGTACAAGGAGGAGCTGGTACTATTCCTTCTAAAACAATTCCAATAAATAGAAAAAGAGGGAATCTTCCCTAACTCATTTTATGAGGCCAACATCATCCTGATACCAAAGCCTGGCAGAGACAAAACAAAAAAAAAAGAGAATTTTAGACCAATATCCCTGATGAACATCGATGCAAAACTCCTCAATAAAATACTGGCAAACCGGATCCAACAGCACATCAAAAAGCTTATCCACCATGATCAAGTGGGCTTCATCCCTGGGATGCAACGTTGGTTCAACATACACAAATCAATAAACGTAATCCTGCATATAAACAGAACCAAAGACAAAAAACACACGATTATCTCAATAGATGCAGAAAAGGTCTTTGACAAAATTCAACAGCCCTTCATGCTAAAAACGCTCAATAAATTCGGTATTGATGGAACATACCTCAAAATAATAAGAGCTATTTATGACAAACCCACAGCCAATATCACACTGAATGGGCAAAAACTGGAAAAATTCCCTTTGAAAACTGGCACAAGACAGGGATGCCCTCTCTCACCACTCCTATTCAACATAGTGTTGGAAGTTCTGGCTAGGGCAATCAGGCAAGAAAAAGAAATCAAGGATATTCAGTTAGGAAAAGAAGAAGTCAAACTGTCCCTGTTTACAGATGACATGATTGTATATTTAGAAAACCCCATGGTCTCAGCCCAAAATCTTCTTAAGCTGATAAGCAACTTCAGCAAAGTCTCAGGATACAAAATAAATGTGCAAAAATCACGAGTATTCTTACACACCAGTGACAGACAAACAGTGAGCCAAATCATGAATGAACTTCCATTCACAATTGCTTCAAAGAGAATAAAATACCTAGGTATCCAACTTACAAGGGATGTAAAGGACCTCTTCAAGGAGAACTACAAACCACTGCTTAGTGAAATAAAAGAAGACACAAACAAATGGAAGAACATACCATGCTCATGGATAGGAAGAATCAATATCGTGAAAATGGCCATACTACCCAAGGTAATTTATAGATTCAATGCCATCCCCATCAAGCTACCAATGAGTTTCTTCACAGAATTGGAAAAAACTGCTTTAAAGTTCATATGGAACCAAAAAAGAGCCCGCATTGCCAAGACAATCCTAAGTCAAAAGAACAAAGCTGGAGGCATCACGCTACCTGACTTCAAACAATACTACAAGGCTATAGTAACCAAAACAGCATGGTACTGGTACCAAAACAGAGATATAGACCAACGGAACAGAACAGAGCCCTCAGAAATAATACCACACATCTACAGCCATCTGATCTTTGACAAACCTGAGAAAAACAAGAAATGGGGGTAGGATTCCCTGTTTAATTAATGGTGCTGGGAAAATTGGCTAGCCGTAAGTAGAAAGCTGAAACTGGATCCTTTCATTACTCCTTATATGAAAATTAATTCAAGATGGATTACAGACTTAAATATTAGACCTAATACCATAAAAACCCTAGAGGAAAACCTAAGTAATACTATTCAGGACATAGGCATGGGCAAGGACTTCATGTCTAAAACACCAAAAGCAACGGCAGCAAAAGCTAAAATTGACAAATGGGATCTCATTAAACTAAAGAGCTTCTGCACAGCAAAAGACACTACCATCAGAGTGAACAGGCAACCTACAGAATGGGAGAAAATTTTTGCAATCTACTCATCTGACAAAGGGCT
>NW_020261597.1:0-843 GCF_003255815.1 Theropithecus gelada
ATCCTCAGATGAAATCTGGAAAGAAGCTTTCTGAGAAACTGCTTAGTGTTCTGTTAATTCATCTCACAGAGTTACATCAGTATTTCGTGGATCTCTTTGCTAGCGTTATTTCTGTGGAATCTGAGAACAGATATTTCGAATCCCTTTGAAGACTGTAGGGCCAAAGGAAATATCCTCCGATAACAAAGAGAAAGAAGCTTTCTGAGAAACTTCTTGGTGTTCTGTTGAATCATCTCACAGTGTTACAGCTTTCCCCTCAAGAAGACTTTCGCTAAGACAGTTCTTGTGGAATTGGCAAAGTGATATTTGGAAGCCCATAGAGGGCTATGGTGAAAAAGGAAATATCCTCAGATGAAATCTGGCAAGAATCTTCTGAGAAACTGTTCTGCGATGTGTGATTTCCACTCACAGAGTTACATCTGTATTTCGTGGATCTCTTTGCTATCCTTATTTCTGTGGAAACTGAGAACAGATATTTCGGATCTTTTTGAAGACTATAGGGCCAAAGGAAATATCCTCCGATAACAAGGAGAAAGAAGCTTTCTGACAAACTTCTTTGTGTTCTGTGAAATCATCTCACAGAGTTACAGCTTTCCCCTCATGAAACATTTTGCTAAGACAGTTCTTGTGGAATTGGCAAAGTGATATTGGAAGCCCATAGAGGGCTATGGTGGGAAACGAAATACCCTCAGATGAAATCTGGAAACAAGCTTTCTGAGAAACTGCTGAGTGTTCTGTTAATTAATCTCACAGAGTTACATCTGTAGTTTGTGGATCACTTTGCTAGCTTTATTTCTGTGGAATCTGAGAACAGATATTTCGGATCCCTTTGAAGACTATAGG
>NW_020261597.1:882-1983 GCF_003255815.1 Theropithecus gelada
TGAAATCTGGAAAGAAGCTTTCTGAGAAACTGCTGAGTGTTCTGTTAATTAATCTCACAGAGTTACATCTGTAGTTTGTTGATCACTTTGCTAGCTTTATTTCTGTGGAATCTGAGAACAGATATTTCGGATCCCTTTGAAGACTATAGGCCCAAAAGAAATAACCTCCGATAACAAAGAGAAAGAAGCTTTCTGAGAAACTTCTTTGTGTTCTGTGAAATCATCTCAGAGAGTTACAGCTTTCCCCTGAAGAAGCCTTTCGCTAAGACAGTTCTTGTGGAATTGGCAAAGTGATATTTGGAAGCCCATAGAGGGCTATGGTGAAAAAGGAAATATCCTCAGATGAAATCCGGAAAGAAGCTTACTGAGAAACTGCTGAGTGTTCTGTTAATTCATCTCCCAGAGTTACATCTGTATTTCGTGGATCTCCTTGCTAGCCTTATTTCTGTGGTATCTGAGAACAGATATTTCGGATCCCTTTGACGACTCTCCGGCCAAAGGAAATATACTCCGATAAAAAAGAGAAAGAAGCTTTCAGAGAAACTAGTTTGTGTTCTGTGAAATCATATCACAGAGTTACAGCATTCCACTCAAGAAGCCTTTCGCTAAGACAGTTCTTGTGGAATTGGCAAAGTGATATTTGGAAGCCCATAGAGGGCTATGCTGAAAAAGGAAATATCCTCACATGATATCTGGAAAGAAGCTTTCTGAGAAACCGCTGAGTGTTCTGTTAATTCATCTCACAGAGTTACATCTGTATTTCGTGGATCTCTTTTCTAGCCTTATTTCTGTGGAATCTAAGAACAGATATTTCGGATCCCTTTGAAGGCTATAGGGCCAAAGGAAATATCCTCCGATAACAAAGAGAAAGAAGCTTTCTGAGAAACATCTTTGTGTTCTGTGAAATCATCTCACAGAGTTACAGCTTTCCCCTCAAGAAGCCTTTCGCTAAGACAGTTCTTGTGGAATTGGCAAAGTGATATTTGTAAGGCCATAGAGGGCTATGGTGAAAAAGGAAATATCCTCAGATGCAATCTGGAAAGAAGCTTTCTGAGAAACTGCTGAGTGTTCTGTTAATTCATCTCACAGAGTTACATCTGT
>NW_020261597.1:2022-3367 GCF_003255815.1 Theropithecus gelada
TTATAGAAAGAAGCTTTCTGAGAAACTTCTTTGTGTTCTGTGAAATCATCTCACAGAGTTACAGCTTTACTCTTAAGAGGCCTATCGCTAAGACAGTTCTTGTGGAATTGGCAAAGTGATATTTGGCAGCCCATAGAGGGCTATGGTGAAAAAGAAAATATCCTCAGATGAAATCTGGAAAGAAGGTTTCTGAGAAACTGCTGAGTGTTCTGTAAATTCATCTCCCAGAGTTACATCTGTATTTCGTGGATCTCTTTTCCAGCCTTATTTCTGTGGAATCTGAGAACAGATATTTCGAATCCCTTTGAAGACTATAGGTCCAATGGAAATATCCTCCGATAACAAAGAGAAAGAAGCTTTCTGAGAAACTTCTTTGTGTTCTGTGAAATCATCCAACAGAGTTACAGCTTTCCTCTAAAGAGGCCTTTCGCTAAGACAGTTCTTGTGGAATTGGCAAAGTGATATTTGGAAGCCCATGGAGGGCAGTGGTGAAAAAGGAAATATCCTTAGATGAAATCTGGAAAGAAGCTTTCTGAGAAACTGCTGAGTGTTCTGTTAATTCATCTCACAGCGTTAGATCTGTATTTCGTGGATCTCTTTGCTAGCCTTATTTCTGTGGAATCTGAGAACAGATATTTCGGATCCCTTTGAAGAGTATAGGGCCAAGGGAAATATGCTTCGATAAAAAAGAGAAAGAAGCTTTCTGAGAGACTTCTTTGTGTTCTGTGAAATCATCTGACAGAGTTACTGCTTTCCCCTCAAGAGGCCTTTCACTAAGACACTTCTTGTGGAATTGGCAAAGTGATATGTGAAAGCCCATAGAGGGCTATGGTGAAAAAGGAAATATCATCAGATGAAATCTGGAAAGAATCTTTCTGAGAAACTACTAAGTTTTCTGTTAATTCATCTCACAGAGTTACATCTGTATTTCGTGGATCTCCTTGTTAGCCTTATTTCTGTGGAATCTGAGAACAGATATTTCGGATTCCTTTGAAGACTATAGGGCCAAAGTAAATATCCTCCGAAAACAAAGAGAAAGAAGCTTTCTGAGGAACTTCTTTGTGTTCTGTGAAATCATCTCACAGAGTTACAGCCTTCCCGTCAAGAAGCCTTTCGCTAAGACACTTCTTGTGGAATGGTCAAAGTGATATTTGGAAGCCCATAGAGGGCTATGGTGAAAAAGGAAATATGCTCAGATGAAATCTGGAAAGAAGCGTTCTGAGAAACTGCTGAGTGTTCTGTTAATTTATCTCACAGAGTTACATCTGTATTTCGTGGATCTCTTTTCTAGCCTTATTTCTGTGGAATCCGAAATATCTGTTCTCAGATTCCACAGAAATAAGGC
>NW_020261598.1:0-3367 GCF_003255815.1 Theropithecus gelada
GAGACCAGCCTGACCAACATGGTGAAACCCTATCTCTACTGAAAATACAAAAATTAACCAGGCGTAGTGGCGGGTGCCTGTAATCCCAGCTACTCAGGAGGCTAAGGCAGGAGAATCACTTGAACCCAGGAGGCAGAGGTTGCAGTGACCTGAGATCATGCCACTGCACTCCAGCCTGGGTGACAGAGTGAGACACTGTCTCAAAAAAATAAAAATATGTAATCCCAGCACTTTGGGAGGCCAAGGTGGGTGGATCATGAGGTCAGGAGATTGAGACCATCCTGGCTAACACTAGTAGAAACCCCGTCTCTACTAAAAATGCAAAAAATTAGCCGGGCGTGGTGGTGGGCGCCTGTAGTCCCAGCTACTCTGGAGGCTGAGGCAAGAGAATCCCTGGAACCCGGGAGGTGGAGGCTGCAGCGAACTGCAGCCATTGCACTCCAGCCTGGGCGACAGAGAGAGACTCCATCTCAAATAAATAAATAAATAAATATAAAAATATTAATAGCTGCATTCTCATCATATAGGCATACCATACTTTATTTAACCAATTTATCACAGGATGCTTTTTAGTCAGTTTTCACAGGGTTAAGCTGTGATAACAAACCATCCCAGCATCTCAGTGGCTCACAATGATAAAGGCTTGTTTCTTGCCTGTTTTTCATTTATTTTATTTTATTTATTTCTTTGAGACAGAGATTTCGGCTCACCGGAATCTCTGCCTCCTGGGTTCGAGTAATCCTCCTGCCTCAGCCTCCCAAGTAGCTGGGATTACAGGTGCCCGCTGCCATGCCTGGCTCATTTTTGTATTTTTATTTAATTAAATTTATTTATTTATTTATTTATTGGAGACAGTCTCACTCTGTCACTCAGGCTGGAGTGCAGAGGCACGAACTCGGCTCAATGCAATCTCTGCCTTCCAGGTTCAAGCAATTCTCCTACCTCAGCCTCCCAAGTGGCTGGGATTACAGGTGTGTGCCACCACGCCCAGCTAATTTTTGTATTTTACTCAAGACGGTGTTTCACCATGTTGCCAGGCTGGTCTCGAACTCCTGGCCTCAGGTGATCTGCCTGCCTTGGCCTCCCAAAGTGCTGGGATTACAGGCGTGAGCCACAACGTCACGCCTGTTTTCCCTTTTTTTTTTTTTTTTGAGATGGAGTTTCGCTCTTATTGCTCAGGCCAGAGTGCAATGGCACCATCTCGGCTCATCACAACCTTCGCCTCCTGGGTTCAAGTGATTCTCCTGCTTCAGCCTCCTGAGTAGCTGGGATTACAGGCATGTGCCACCATGCCTGGCTAATTTTTGTATTTTTAGTGGAGATGGGGTTTCTTCATATTGGTCAGATTGGTCTCGAACTCCCAACCTCAGGGCCTTGGGAGGCCCTCTTCAGCCTCCCAAAGTGCTGGATTACAGACGTGAGCCCCTGCTCCCGGCCTGTTTTTCATTTCTTTTGTAGGCTAGTTGTGCCTGGGCTCTTCTTGGCTGTGTGTCAGGTGTGGTTGTAATTCTTCTTCCTTCTAGAATGCAAGCGAAAGCAACAGCCCCCATGTGCGATACAGTCCTGTGGCCAAGGACAAGAGCAAGTGAGCAATGGTGCTCAGTTTCTGCCCTGAAGGGGCACTGGTCATGTCCACACACGTGCCCTTGGCAAAGGCCATCATGGGATGAGTGGGGCTGGATGAATACTCCTTCTCCGGAAGAGAGAAGGTGGACTCAGCTTTCAGGAAGGGGGAGTGAATGGGAACAATAATACAACCTTCCACAGATATTTCCATGTTTAAACGATCAGGGAAGAGCTGTTGATTTCTCATTTTCAATGTCATTAGAGCATATATATACTTTTTTTTTTTTTTTTTAATTTGAGACAGGGTCTCCCTCTGTTGCCAGGGTAGATGGTGTACGATCTCAGCTCACTGCAACTTCTGCCTCCCAGGCTTAAGTGATCCTTCGGCCTCAGCCTCCCAAGCAGCTGAGACTACAGGCGTGCACCACCATGCCCAGCTAATTTTTGTTTTTGCTTTTTTTTTTTAGTAAAGTTAGGGTTTCACCATGTTGACTAGGCTGGTCTCAAACTCCTGGGCTTAAGAGATCTGCCTGCCTCAACCTCTCAAAGTGTTGGGATTACAGGCGTGAGCCGCTGTCGCCAGCCACATCTTATATAATTATATGTATTTATTATTTATTATGTATTTATTTATCTTTTTTTTTTTTTTTTGAGACAGAGTCTCACTCTGTCCCCCAGGCTGGAGTGCAGTGGCAGGATCTCAGCTCAGTGCAACCTCCACCTCTCAGGTTCAAGCAATTCTCGAGCCCTAGCCTCCCAAGCAGCTGGGACAACAGGCTTGCACCACCACACCCAGCTGATTTTTGTAGTTTTTGTAGAGACAGGGTTTTGCCATATTTCCCAGGCTGGTTGCAAACTCCTGAGCTCAAGCAGTTCGCCCACCTTGGCCTCCAAAAGAGCTGAGATTACAGGTGTGAGCCACCTCACCTGGCCAATATAATTTTTAAACTAATTTTTATTTTTATTTTTATCACAGTTGTACAGGTAATTTTTTTTTTTTTTTTTTTGAAAAAGAATCTCGCTCTGTCGCCCAGGCTGGAGGTGCGTGGCGCGATATCGGCTCACTACAACCACTGCCTCCCAGGTCCAAGCAATTCTCCCATCTCAGCCTCCCGAGTAGCTGGGACTACAGGCACCCACCACCACACCCGGCTAAGTTTTGTATTTTTAGTAGACACGCGGTTTCCCCATATTGGTCAGGCTGGTCTTGAACTCCTGACCTCAGGTGATCGGACTGCCTCAGAATCCCAAAGTGTTGGGACTACAGGCATGAGCCACCACGTCCGGCCTTGAGGGTAATTTTTTTTTTCTTTTTTTTTTTTTGAGATGGAGTCTCACTTTGTCGCCCAGGCTGGAGTGCAGGGGCACGATCTTGGTTCACTGCAAGCTCCACCTCCCAGGTTCATGCCATTCTCCTGCCTCAGCCTCCTGAGTAGCTGGGACTACAGGCGCCTGCCACCAAGCCTGGCTAATTTTTTTTTGTATTTTTAGTAGAGACGGGGTTTCACCGTGTTAGCCAGGATGATCTCAATCTCCTGACCTCGTGATCCACCCACCTCGGCCTCCCAAAGTGCTGGGAATATAGGCATGAGCCACCGCGCCCAGCCCAGGTACTGTTTTTAAAAGCCAAATAATTCTATAGGACTTATTAAACAAACCAACAAAAATCTGCTTCCTCCACCCAAATTACCACACCTCAACCAACTGATAAAGAACTTTTTTTCAGTCTTACTGTGTGCCAGGAATTGTGCTACGTAATTTTCCCAAGTATGTCACTTAATCTAGACACCTACCCCAGGAG
>NW_020261599.1:0-3365 GCF_003255815.1 Theropithecus gelada
AGACTTTAGGGCCAAAGGAAATATCCTCCGATAACAAAGAGAAAGAAGCTTTCTGAGAAACTTCTTTGTGTTCTGTGAAATCATCTCACAGAGTTACATCTTTCCCCTCAAAGGCCTTTCCCTAAGACAGTTCTTCTGGAATTGGCAAAATGATATTTGGAAGCTCATGGAGGGCTATGGTGAAAAAGGAAATATCCTCAGATGAAATCTGGAAAGATGCTTTCTGAGAAACTGCTTAATGTTCTGTTAATTCATCTCACAGAGTTACATCTGTATTTCGTGGATCTCTTTCCTAGTCTTATTTCTGTGGAATCTGAGAACAGATATTTCGGATCCCTTTGAAGACTATAGGGCCAAAGGAAATATCCTCCTTATAACAAAGAGAAAGAAGCTTTCTGAGAAACTTCTTTGTTTTCTGTGAAATCATCTCACAGAGTTACAGCTTTTCCGTCAAGAAGCCTTTCGCTAAGACAGTTCTAGTGGAATTGGCAAAGTGATATTTGGAAGCTCATTGAGGGCTATGGTGAAAACGGAAATATCCTTAGATGAAATCCGGGAAGAAGCTCTCTGAGAAACTTCTTAGTGTTCTGTTAATTCATGTCACAGAGTTATATCTGTATTTCGTGGAGCTCTTTGCTACCCTTATTTCTTTGCAATGTGAGAACAGATATTTCGGATCCCTTTGAAGACTATAGGTCCAAGGGAAATATCCTCCGATAACAAAGAGAAAGAAGCTTTCTGAGAAACTTCTTTGTGTTCTGTGAAATCATGTCACAGAGTTACAGCTTTCCCCTAAAGAAGCCTTTCGCTAAGACAGTTCTTGTGGAATTGGCAAAGTGACATTTGGAAGCCCATAGAGGGCTACGGTGAAAAAGGAAATATCCTCAGATGAAATATGGAAAGAAGTTTTCTGAGAAACTGCTCTGTGATGCGTGACTTCTACTCACAGTGTTACATCTGTATTTCGTGGATCTCTTTGATAGCCTTATTTCTGTGGAGTTTGAGACCAGATATTTCGGATCCCTTTGAAGACTATAGGGCCAAAGGAAATATCCTCCGATAACAAAGAGAAAGAAGCTTTCTGAGAAACTTCTTTGAGATCTGTGAAATCATCTCACAGAGTTACAGCTTTCCCCTCAAGAATCCTTTCGATAAGACAGTTCTTGTGGAATTGGCAAAGTGATATTGGGAAGCCCATACAGGGCTATGGAGAAAAAGGAAATATCCTCAGATGAAATCTGGAAAGAAGCTTTCTGAAAAACTATTGTATGATGTGTGACTTCTACTCACAGAGTTACATCTTCATATCGTGGATCTCTTTACTAGCCTTATTTCTTCGCAATCTGAGAACAGATATTTCGGATCCCTTTGAAGACTACAGGGCCAAGGGAAATATCTTCCGATAACAAAGAGAAAGAAGCTTTCTGAGAAACTTCTTTGAGATCTGTGAAATCATCTCACAGAGTTACAGCTTTCCCCTCAAGAATCCTTTCGATAAGACAGTTCTTGTGGAATTGGCAAAGTGATATTTGGAAGCCCGTAGAGGACTATGGTGAAAAAGGAAAAATCCTAAGATGAAATCTGGAAAGAAGCTTTCTGAGAAACTGCTTAGTGTTCTGTTAATTCATCTCACAGAGATACCTCTGTATTTCGTGGATCTCTTTGCTAGCCTTATTTCTGTGGAATCTGAGAACACATATTTCGGATCCCATTGAAGACTATAGGGCCAAAGGAAATATCCTCCGATAACAAAGAGAAAGAAGCTTTCTGAGAAACTTCTTTGTGTTCTGTGCAATCATCTCACAGAGTTACATCTTTCCCCTCAAAGGCCTTTCGCTAAGACAGTTCTTCTGGAATTGGCAAAATGATATTTGGAAGCTCATGGAGGGCTATGGTGAAAAAGGAAATATCCTCAAATGAAATCTGGAAAGAAGCTTTCGGAGAAACTGATTAGTGTTCTGTTAATTCATCTCACAGAGTTACATCTGTATTTCGTGGATTTCTTTGCTAGCATTATTTGTGTGGAATCTGAGAAGAGATATTTCGGATCCCTATGAAGACTGTAGGGCCAAAGGAAATATTCTCCGATAACAAAGAGAAAGAAGCCTTCTGAGTAACTTCTTTGTGTTCTGTGAAATCATCTCACAGAGTTACAGCTTTCCCCTCAAGAAGCCTTTCGCTAAGACAGTTCTTGTGGAATTGGCAAAGTGATATTTGGAAGCCCATAGAGGGCTAGGTTGAAAAAGAAATTAACCTCAGATGAAATCTGGAAAGAAGCTTTCTGAGAAACTGCTTAGTGTTCTCTTAATTCATCTGACCGAGTTACATCTGTATTTTGTGGATCTTTTTGCTAGACTTATTTCTGTGGAATCTAAGAACAGATATTTTTTGGATCCATTTCTCTGAAGATTATAGGGCCAAAGGAAATATCCTCTGATAACAAAGAGAGAGAAGCCTTCTGAGAAACTTCTTTGTGTTCTCTGAAATCATCTCACAGAGTTACAGCTTTCCCCTCAAGAAGCCTTTCGCTAAAACAGTTCTTGTGGAATTGGCAAAGTGATATTTTTAAGCCCATAGTGGGCCACGGTGAAAAACGAAACATCCTCAGATGAAATCTGGAAAGAAGCTTTCTGAGAAACTGCTCTGTGATGTGTGACTTCTACTCACAGAGTTACATCTGTATTTCGTGTTTCTCTTTGCTAGCCTTCTTTCTGTGGAATCTGAGAACAGATATTTCGGATCCCTTTGAAGACTATAGGGCCATGGGAATTATCCTCCGATAACAAAGAGAAAGAAGTTTTCTGAGAAACTTCTTTGTGTCTGTGAAATCATCTCACAGAGTTACAGATTTCCCCTCAAGAAGCTTTTCGCTAAGACAGTTCTTCTGGAATTGGCAAAGTGATATTTGGAAGCCCCTAGAGGGCTATGGTGAAAAAGGAAATATCCTCAGATGAAATGTGGAAACAAGCTTTCTGAGAAACTGCTTAGTGTTCTGTTAATTCATCTCACAGAGTCACATCTGTATTTCGTGGATCACTTTGCTAGCCTTATTTCTGTGGAATATGAAAACAGATATTTCGGATCCCATTCTTTGAAGACTATGGGCCAAAGGAAATATCCTCCGATAACAAAGAGAAAGAAGCTTTCTGAGAAACTGCTTTGAGAGCTGTGAAATCATCTCACAGAGTTACAGCTTTCCCCTCAAGAAGCCTTTCGGTAAGACGGTTATTGTGGAATTGGCAAAGTGATATTTGGAAACCCATAGAGGGCTATGGTGAAAAAGGAAAAATCCTCAGATGAAATCTGGGAGAAGCTTTCTGAGAAACTGCTTAGTATTCTGTTAATTCATCTCACAGAGTTACATC
>NW_020261600.1:0-3365 GCF_003255815.1 Theropithecus gelada
TTTCACGATATTGATTCTTCCTATCCATGAGCATGGTATGTTCTTCCCTTTGTTTGTGTCCTCTTTTATTTCACTGAGTAGTGGTTTGTAGTTCTCCTTGAAGAGGTCCTTTACATCCCTTGTAAGTTGGATTCCTAGGTATTTCATTCTCTTTGAAGCAATTGTGAATGGAAGTTCATTCCTGATTTGGCTCTCTGTTTGTCTGTTACTGGTGTATAAGAATGCTTGTGATTTTTGCACATTAATTTTGTATCCTGAGACTTTGCTGAAGTTGCTTATCAGCTTAAGGAGATTTTGGGCCGAGACAATGGGGTTTTCTAAATATACAATCATGTCATCTGCAAAGAGGGACAATTTGACTTCTTCTTTTCCTAACTGAATACCCTTGATTTCTTTCTCTTGCCTAATTGCCCTAGCGAGAACTTCCAACACTATGTTGAATAGGAGTGGTGAGAGAGGGCATCCCTGTCTTGTGCCAGTTTTCAAAGGGAATGCTTCCAGTTTTTGCCCATTCAGTATGATATTGGCTGTGGGTTTGTCATAAATAGCTCTTATTATTTTGAGGTACATTCCATCAATACCGAATTTATTGAGCGTTTTTAGCATGAAGGGCTGTTGAATTTTGTCAAAAACCTTTTCTGCATCTATTGAGATAATCATGTGGTTCTTGTCTTTGGTTCTGTTTATATGCTGGATTATGTTTATTGATTTGCGAATGTTGAACCAGCCTTGCATCCAGGGATGAAGCCCACTTGATCATGGTGGATAAGCTTTTTGATGTGTTGCTGAATCCGGTTTGCCAGTATTTTATTGAGGATTTTTGCATCGATGTTCATCAGGGATATTGGTCTAAAATTCTCTTTTTTTGTTGTGTCTCTGCCAGGCTTTGGTATCAGGATGACGTTGGCCTCATAAAATGAGTTAGGGAGGATTCCCTCTTTTTCTATTGATTGGAATAGTTTCAGAAGGAATGGTACCAATTCCTCCTTGTACCTCTGGTAGAATTCAGCTGTGAATCCATCTGGTCCTGGACTTTTTTTGGTTGGTAGGCTATTAATTATTGCCTCAATTTCAGAGCCTGCTATTGGTCTATTCAGGGATTCAACTTCTTCCTGGTTTAGTCTTGGAAGAGTGTAAGTGTCCAGGAAATTATCCATTTCTTCTAGATTTTCCAGTTTATTTGCGTAGAGGTGTTTATAGTATTCTCTGATGGTAGTTCGTATTTCTGTGGGGTCAGTGGTGATATCCCCTTTATCATTTTTAATTGCATCGATTTGATTCTTCTCTCTTTTCTTCTTTATTAGTCTTGCTAGTGGTCTGTCAATTTTGTTGATCTTTTCAAAAAACCAACTCCTGGATTCATTGATTTTTTGGAGGGTTTTTTGTGTCTCTATCTCCTTCAGTTCTGCTCTGATCTTAGTTATTTCTTGCCTTCTGCTAGCTTTCGAATGTGTTTGCTCTTGCTTCTCTAGTTCTTTTAATTGCGATGTTAGAGTGTCAATTTTAGATCTTTCCTGCTTTCTCTTGTGGGCATTTAGTGCTATAAATTTCCCTCTACACACTGCTTTAAATGTGTCCCAGAGATTCTGGTATGTTGTATCTTTGTTCTCATTGGTTTCAAAGAACATCTTTATTTCTGCCTTCATTTCGTTATGTACCCAATAGTCATTCAGGAGCAGGTTGTTCAGTTTCCATGTAGTTGAGCGGTTTTGATTGAGTTTCTTAGTCCTGAGTTCTAGTTTGATTGCACTGTGGTCTGAGAGACAGTTTGTTATAATTTCTGTTCTTGTACATTTGCTGAGGAGTGATTTACTTCCAATTACGTGGTCAATTTTGGAGTAAGTACGATGTGGTGCTGAGAAGAATGTATATTCTGTTGATTTGGGGTGGAGAGCTCTATAGATGTCTATTAGGTCTGCTTGCCGCAGAGATGAGTTCAATTCCTGGATATCCTTGTTAACTTTCTGTCTCGTTGATCTGTCTAATGTTGACAGTGGAGTGTTGAAGTCTCCCATTATTATTGTATGGGAGTCTAAGTCTCTTTGTAAGTCTCTAAGGACTTGCTTTATGAATCTGGGTGCTCCTGTATTGGGTGCATATATATTTAGGATAGTTAGCTCTTCCTGTTGAATTGATCCCTTTACCATTATGTAATGGCCTTCTTTGTCTCTTTTGATCTTTGATGGTTTAAAGTCTGTTTTATCAGAGACTAGGATTGCAACCCCCGCTTTTTTTTGTTCTCCATTTGCTTGGTAAATCTTCCTCCATCCCTTTATTTTGAGCCTATGTATGTCTCTGCGTGTGAGATGGGTCTCCTGAATACAGCAGACTGATGGGTCTTGACTCTTTATCCAGTTTGCCAGTCTATGTCTTTTAATTGGAGCATTTAGTCCATTTACATTTAAGGTTAATATTGTTATGTGTGAACTTGATCCTGCCATTATGATATTAACTGGTTATTTTGCTCGTTAGTTGATGCAGTTTCTTCCTAGCCTCGATGGTCTTTACATTTTGGCATGTTTTTGCAATGGCTGGTACCGGTTGTTCCTTTCCATGTTTAGTGCTTCCTTCAGGGTCTCTTGTAAGGCAGGCCTAGTGGTGACAAAATCTCTAAGCATTTGCTTCTCTGTAAAGGATTTTATTTCTCCTTCACTTATGAAACTTAGTTTGGCTGGATATGAAATTCTGGGTTTAAAATTCTTTTCTTTAAGAATGTTGAATATTGGCCCCCACTCTCTTCTGGCTTGGAGAGTTTCTGCCGAGAGATCTGCTGTTAGTCTGATGGGCTTCCCTTTGTGGGTAACCCGACCTTTCTCTCTGGCTGCCCTTAAGATTTTTTCCTTCATTTCAACTTTGGTGAATCTGGCAATTATGTGTCTTGGAGTTGCTCTTCTCCAGGAGTATCTTTGTGGCGTTCTCTGTATTTCCTGGATTTGAATGTTGGCCTGCCCAACTAGGTTGGGGAAGTTCTCCTGGATGATATCCTGAAGAGTGTTTTCCAACTTGGTTCCATTTTCCCCCTCACTTTCAGGCACCCCAATCGGACGGAGATTTGGTCTTTTTACATAATCCCATACTTCTTGCAGACTTTGTTCATTTCTTTTTCTTCTTTTTTCTTTTGGTTTCTCTTCTCGCTTCATTTCATTCATTTGATCCTCAATCGCTGATACTCTTTCTTCCAGTTGATCGAGTCGGTTACTGAAGCTTGTGCATTTGTCACGTATTTCTCGTGTCATGGTTTTCATCTCTTTCATTTCGTTTAGGACCTTCTCTGCATTAATTACTCTAGCCGTCAATTCTTCCACTTTTTTTTCAAGATTTTTAGTTTCTTTGCGCTGGGTACGTAATTCCTCCTTTAGCTCTGA
>NW_020261601.1:0-3365 GCF_003255815.1 Theropithecus gelada
TCTGTCTCCAAGGAGTGTCACGTGTGTCATGGGAATCGCCTCCTTAACTCTCCCTGCTTTTGAGGGCTCGGGTAGCTCTGCCTGTTTCACCCGGGATGAGCAGCGGGTGGTCTCTGGCTGCTGTGGACCAGGGCTTGTGTTTCACCCGGGACGAGCAGCGGGTGGTCTCTGGCCGTTGTGGGACTAGGGCTTGGGGGTGCATCATCACATCCGGTGGCCTGTCCAGGTGGACATCATTGTCTTTTGCCTGTTGCCTGAGGCAGCTGTGATGTCATGGGGGTCATGCTTGTCAGGGCCAACCCAGTTCTTCCCGTGTACACCTCTCCTACTGGAGTGCCTTTCCTTATGATGACTTGTTGAATTAGCGTGGAGAATGCAGAGAGACTCTGGGCCTCTCTCTCCCATTCTTACTCCCTGGAGCTGTGATGCCCGACAAGGGAGCCCATAGCCAGAGGCTCCTTTAAATTTAATTAGAATAAAGATTTGATTACATAGCTAAACACATTTGAAAAGAACTTCGCAGATTAAATTCCAGATTCAACCCTTCAGGCTCAGTGGCCACGTTTTGGGGCTCAGCAGCTGTAGGTGGCTGTTGTCTTTCTCTGTTGGCTGAGCAGACTGGGGCGTTTCCAGTTCAGCAGGCAACTCTCTTGCATGGCTCTGCCTGTGGTGAGGGCACCTAGGCTGGAGAGCCTCGTGGGGATCCCTTACGCCTCTGGCTGCAGCCAGGCTGCACGGTTCCTGTGCCCCGGGTCTTCTGCAGGCCCATGTGGATCCCACCACAGAGCCAGCACTGCTAGACTTGGGTACTGTGTGCAGACAGCAGAGGGTCACGTCCGGGCCTTGCAGGGGATGGGGTGACTGGCCTCCTTGGCCAGGCTCCTGTCTCCGAGTCTTCTAGGGGAAATGCATCCACCATCCACCATCCACACCGTGCACCAGAGGAAAACTGCAGGCTTCTCTGTGGATAGTGAATTGAGATCATGCAGAGTGACTAGGGGTGGGCTCCTGACCAGCGTGGAACCGGATACCTTTAGGTGGAACCTGACATGCCTCCATGTGTACATGGCAAAGAGAATGCAGCATTGTCAGCTTGAATCCAGATGTGCTCCCGTTTTGAGGTGGAAGGTTCTGGGAGTATTGGCCATTGGTGATTGTGCTGCCATGGAGGACTTTGAATGCAGGCAATGGTTTCGGATAACCCTGGTTTCCTGGTCCTGTATGTGGGCATCTCTGAATATCCCGGACTGGAGGAAGGCAGGGCAGATGGGAGGGTGACAAGAGGTGTGAGGTGTTTCCAGCTTTGGGTACTGATGCCATCAGATGACCGAGATCAGGATGGTGGTGGCCAGGGACCAAAGCAGGGGTGCGTGGAAATGCCATGTTCCTCGGAGCATGGGAGGACCTCTTGAACTCTATTCCTGGGCAACAGTTCTTCCATTTTCAGGAATCTGTGCCATTGTAATTGAGTAGCAAATTCTGTAGTTGCTCTAATTACTTACTGTTAAGTCCCCATCCCAATTACCATAAATTAGCAACAGTGATAACAGTTTGCCTGGTCAAACCTTACCAAGAAAAACCAGTGGACCTAGTTTTAGTTGCCTCCAGTTCCCTCCAAATCAGATTCCTTAGCGGCTTGTGTCCCCACACTTGATGCAGTTCCTCCTGGGCGTGGCAGGCACATTCCAGACATTCACATCTCCGCTCAGATGCAGGCGTGCACATTATTTATAGAAAATCGCACTGCGCTGTGATCGGCTTGAGCTGACGTTCTCTAGGTGGGAGGCGGAGGTTCAAAAGTTCTAATGGGATGAAATTAGAAATATGAATTTTAAAAATTCACGTGTTATGAACTCTGTTCAGTGATTGTCTCTGAAATGAGAGACTATTTGCAGATGAGGCAGTCAGCCTGCAGCTCTCCTTAGACCTGTCCTAGACCTCGATGCCGTCCTTTGGCCTCTTCCTGGGTGTGGGGTGCTCTGCTTGAAGCAAAACCAAAGGAAAGAACGTGGTCTGCATCACTACTGCAGCCAGCTCAATGCGCACACCCACTGGGAGGGGGGTTTTATCACTTAACATTTTAAATACATTTAACATTAAACCAACAAGTCAGCCAGTGCTTTCTGTAAGCAAGCTGCGTGGCTCATGGGAACCTGACACTTGACTTTTTGGAAGAGAGTCCTTCTGTGGAGTGTCAATATTTGTCTCATTTCTTGAGACTCTGCTCAAAGTGATGAACGTGAGTAAATTAGGACCTTTTTTTGTAAATTGCGCCCCAGAGCTCTCTAGGCACAATCAGGGGAGTAAACGGTTGTGAAAGATGCCGCGTGATGTCAGCCATGGCCAGGCACTTTGGAACCTGGGATCCCATCTCCAGCCTTTCAAAGGACACAGACGAATATAAAATGCAGATGGGAGAGTTCATAATTAGGGCATCTCTGTTCTTTTGAACTCAAAGTGCAAAGAAAAAGTTTTGCCTTAAGGTCTTAACCCGTACTTGTTTTTCTCCTGAGGTTTTAACATTTTCTTAACTGCTTTTTTCTCCCCCGATCCTTGGGGAACTTCTATCTTCATAACTTCTTAAAAGATATGGTTAAATTCAACACTGAAATTTAAAAACATGCTTTCATATTTCTCTTTAAACTGATGTATCTGACATTGGTGAAGAACTAACTGGGAGTATTGGTTTATTTTTAATTTTTTGAGACAGTCTTGCTGTGTTGCCCAGGCTGGAATGCAGTGGCACGATCTTGGCTCACTGCAGCCTCACCTCTTGGTTCACGCCATTCTTCTGCCTCAGCCTCCTGAGTAGCTGGGATTATAAGTGCCTGCCACCATGGCTGGTTCATTTTTGTATTAGTAGAGACAGGGTTTCAACATGTTGGCCAGGCTGGTCTTGAACTCCTGACCTCAGGTGATTTGCTCACCTTGGCCGCCCAAGGTGCTGAGATTACAGGCACGAGCCACCACACTCGGCCTGGGATATTCTTGATTATAACTGTAACATATCCCTTTAATAAAAACAAAACAGAACAACAACCAAAAAACTGTCTGAAAAGTCTCGAAATTAAAGAGCTCACTTGGACAGGGATTTGGACACCAGTTGAATGGCCCAGCACAAACCATAGTTACATGGGCCACTCGGCCTGTTAGATCTTTAGGGTATTTGAAGTCATGTCGATATTTGCATTTCTGCCTCTGGATATCGTGTTAGTATTTGGCTAGTGTTTGAGGGCCAGGCTCAGATCTGGGAAATCAAGAGCCCCTGCCCTCACAGCACTTCTGTTCCAAGTGTGTGTGTTAGGAAAATAGAAAGCTTAAGATATTTTTTTCAATGAGCTGGGAAGATGGAAAAACAAGCTTAA
>NW_020261602.1:0-15869 GCF_003255815.1 Theropithecus gelada
CTGTATCTAACTATAATAATAATAACTAAGAATTTCACATGATTGTAAGGCACCTCAAATAGAAGATACTAAACTGAGTAGCCTCAGGATTCCTCTGATGCTTCTGATGTTTTGGAGCAGACAACTCACCTAAGACGTTCGGAAAAAGCGGGTGATTTTGCATAGTGAAAGGTCTCCACACGAGACATTGGAACAGGACCCTTGTCTAATCCCCTGCCTGTACCTTTCACCCCTTTCTTCTCGTTTTCCTCCTCCTTTTCATTATTAGTTGCTTATTCTTATCATCAGTCTTCTCATTTTTTTGTAGACCTGGTTATTGTCCACTCATATTGGACACTGATTTTTTTATTAATGATTTTTATAATTGCTACATAGAATAAGTCATCAGACTATTCTTTTGTTACTGATAACTTAATGCTTATTCCTCCATCGTCGCCCTTCTTTCCAATACAAGATGAATCTAGTTGGGAATCACCGGAACTCCCTCATTTGATGCCGTTTGGAGGTTCCAACCCCACAAACTCCTTTCTGTGAGTGAGACCCCTCACTCTGCCTCCACCACCGAACCACTATAGGATCCCTGAGCCAGTCTCCTTTTTGGTTCCATTGAGCCGTTTTGGACATTCCTGAGAGACCAGCACTAATCTCGGCAGACACCTCCAGAGGTAATTAACCTTTCCATATGCACATGGGGGAGTGTGCGGCACCCACAGATGTGACGTCCACACGGCATTTTAGTTGTATCTCCTGGTCTTTTCATGGTGTCAACTAGAACAAAAGCGGTGAGCTTGGTGTCACGGCTCCTAACCGCAGGACACACCTGTTCCCTGAACCAACTCCAGGACAGAGCTGGACATTCCTGGTGTGGTTTGATTAACTCCCATTATGTAATGAAATCATGACATTATTTTCTTGTATTCTAGTGTTTCCGTAAAAATATAGGTAGACTTAGGGTTTATTCATGCATATATTCAGGAGTCTTTGATTTTTTGTATATATTTAATTCAATCTTTAATTCTGGGCTGAGAAATTTAAAATTTCTTGAGGTTTATGAGTGAAGTCCTTATGCCATTGTCCTGTGATTTTATTTTTTTATTTCTCATATATTTTATTCATCTCTGTCTAACTCATTTTCTACCAGATTATAAGTGTTTAAATTTGTAATATTTTAATGAGGCGAAATCAGCAAATAGTAGCCCTCCCACAATGTGCACCATTTGACAGACAGTGACATAACCGTTACCTTTCTCAACATAGAAAATACTCAACTACCCTCAAAATATCCTTTGGTTTTCCTATAACTCCTGCTTCCTACACCTTCCCTTCTCACACCACATCCAGAGTCAATTACTGGTTTTCTTTTTGTAACTTTAGTTTTCATTTCATACAATTTATAAAAATGGAATCGTATGTATGCATTTGTATTTTTTTGTCCTTTTTTATTCATCATATCTACTTGTGAATTCACCCTTGCTGTTGAGCGTATCCAGCTGTACCTGATTGTGACAGTGGGTGTTTCTCCAGTGAATGAATTTACCACAATTTGTTTACTGATTCAGCTTCTGATTGATATTTGGATTGCTTTCAGTATCTGAGTATTATTTTAAAAGCTGCTACTCATCTTAGAGAAGTACACAGCTGAGAAACACAACGTTCTTATTCTTACAACAATATGAACAGCAGCTAAACTGGAAAAGCTGCAGTTTAATCAATTGTCTTCAACACATCAGGTAATTGAAGTTATACAATTCTGTGTATGTGAGTGAGTTTGTGAGTGAGAGAGAAGGAGGGAAGAAGAGAGAAAGAAGAGAACGAGATCCTACACAATTGACCATGATTTATGAGGTGATCGAATAAATACAGGGACTCAGGGTCTTCATGGAAAAGGTCCGCATAAGATGGAGAGGACGTCTCGATGCACCTACATATGGTTATATATTTCTATAAATGTCATTTCCTAATAATACAAGGAATCACGTACATGAGAACAAACACAGTGGCAGGTGTCCAGTGGTGAAATATGATGGTGATGCCAAACCCCATCTCCAGCACCTTTTCCCCTGATTGCATCTGCCTTGATGTGTGTCCTGAGCGCCCCTTAATGTCCTGAGAGCCTCCTGCCATTCCTGAGCTGCCCTGCAGGGAGGTTTGTCTGGGCTCACAATGACGTCCCCTCGCTGTGTCTTTTGTGTAAAAATCCATGGTTGTGTACACGTTGCTCAGGGAGCTCAGCTGTAGGAGAAACTGTTTATTTGGATGTGGATCTGGAGATGGTGACTGGACTTTGAGGAGTGGGTTGGAATGTGCACTCCCCTCATGACCTGTGCACCTGACTCACTCCAGTCCCTTCCCTGGGGGGCTGATGATCCAGCTACAGCAGGAAGCACTGGTTGTGATGGAGGAGCAGACATGGCACAGGTGAGGGAGAGGGTCTGTGAGGGCTTCATCAGGCCGGGAGTGCGCCGGGAATCATAGTTGTCGGCATGCACAGGTTCTGAACAGCATGTTGGAATTCACAGATATTCACTTTTTCGTAAGAATGGGGAGCTCCCTGTGTGGATGAGAAGGAGGAACTCCCCGTGTGGATGAGAAGGAGGAACTCCCCGTGTGGGTGAGAAGGAGGAACTCACTTTTTCCAATTTGGGGTCCCCTTGAGCAAATAGTAGATTCTGAGGTTAGAATTAGACAAATATTTGGTCACATTTTTTCTTCAAACTTTCAACAAAATAGGAAAGATAATCTGCTGTCAGGAGAATGGGCATTGGATTATTACCTCTATCTATGATAATGCTGATTTTCAGAATCAGATTGTCCTGTGATAGCCTAAAGCGTGTCATAATCCTGAATCCACAATTAGACCTGAGCAGCAATCACGGGCAGTGGAGGTCGCCTCACATGGGGAAACATCTGACTCTGCACAGCTGCACACGGGGGTCTCTGCAGGCCCTTGGTTGTACAGGAACAGCTCCTCCCTCAGACTCAGAGTGAAGACAACGTGCTCTTTATCTGGGGAACGTGATGGTTAGTGTGTGGAAAGAAGCAAACTTACTCTAAACAATATATTTATACTTGAACAGAAAGCAAAGTTTACAAGAAACAATGAACTTGGGGTAAAGTAGGAAATTACAATTGTTTGCAGGCCACCTGCTTTCTTCTCCATGTCATCTAAGAGAACCAAGGAAAATCATGTTTCTTATGTTCATTTCCATAAACAGTGTTTCCACCCTAAGAACACACCTCCGATACCACCAACATCAGGGAGCACCTGGACCAGGCACCCAGCACAGCTCTCTGACATCTATCACCCAGGTTTTGACAAAGAGACACATCCTGGAGCTCCTCCCAAACAATGACTGTGCACAGTGAAGATGCAAAGGTGTGGCTGCTGCTGGGCACATGGGAGATTTCTGATGGACAGCTATGCTCTGGGAGGAACCAATGACCTTGATGGAATTAGCTTGGACCACAACGTAGTTGGGAAGCTCCATCAGACTCCCACCTTCTCCAGCACTCACGCCACTGCACTCCATCCAGGACCACAAGAGCCTAATTCCATCTTACAAAACAAACAAAAAAATAGTAGCTCTGTGAGAAGATGGATATACAAGTTACCTTGACCATGATTGGCATTTCACAATGTGTATCTGATATGGTTTGGGTCTGTGTCTGGCCCAAATCTCACGTTGTGTTATAATCTTCAATTGAGAAGGTGGGACCTGGTGGGAGGTGACTGGGTTATGGCGTGGGCCTTTCATTAATGGTTCAGCACCGACTCCTGGTGCTGTTCTCATGACAGTGCGTGGGTTCTCAGAAGACCTGGTTGTCTAACAGTGTGTAGACCTTCCTTGCTTCCTGTGGCTACTGCTCTGGCCATGTGATGTGCCTGCTCCCCTTCGTCTTCTGCCATGATTCTGACTTTCCTGAGTCTCCCCACAAGGAGAAGCCACTGCACTTCCTGTACAGGCTGCAGAACCGTGAGCCAACTGAACATCTTTTTTTCTTTTTTTCTTTTTTTTTTTTACCAAATTACTCAGTTTCAGGCACTTCTTTACAGCACTGTGAGAATGGACTAATACAATACCAAAACATCAAGTGGTCACCTTAACCTGTACATTTTTAAAAAATACTTTATTTCTACCTCAATAAAACTGAAAAAAAATTAAACTTACTCAAAGAAATACATACTTCATATTTTCTCAATAAAAGTGAGACAACATAGAAAAACTTACACTAAGGTATCTTTAACAGCTTTGCTTATAATATTCATAAACTGGCAACAAATTTAAAGTCCATCGACAAACAAAATAGATCAATATATTGTCATATATTTACTTAATGGACTGTCTCAGATATAAAATCACTCTCCTTCCTCTCTGTCTCTCCCTCCACATATGCATGAAGATTTTGAGGTTTCATATCAGTCAGCCCATTAATTGAGTAAACGACACTATGTTGATCTAATTTCATACATTAAATAGCATGAATTAACCTAAAAAATAGCAAAGTAGCCCCTTACCAAGAAAAGGTCTATAATGTTTGCTTCCATTTATACAAAGCTCAAAACAGGGAAAAATAGATCTATAGTGTCAGAAATCGAAACCTTTCCCCATGCAGGATTTGACCGCAGACACGAAAAAGACACATGTTGAGGGGATGGACTTGCTCTTCACGCTGCCTTAGGTGTTCAGTACAAGGGTATTCACATTTGCCAGAAACTCTCTAGTGACCCATTTCATTATGGATTACTCTAATTTATATTTAATTCGTCATCAAGTTTAATTCTTTAGGACATGTTTCAGAATTATTTTATTATAATGTTAAATAAAAATGACTACACATGTATGCAAAGGTTTGTGTATTTATACGTATGTCTATAGATGTAAATTAATGTCGCATAACTATGTGGTTGCTGATATCAACAGATGTTAATTAAACTCTAGAGGAATAAGTGCAAATTATTAGGAAGAATTTTTTCTTGAAGTTATGTATTTTTTTAAAAATACCCCTACATATAACTGTAAAAATTACTAAAACACAAATATCAATAAAAAAAACTTGATAAATAACCGTAATAAAATATCGCAACCTTATGAGGCTCCAGAGTTCTGAAAACACAAACCCGCCTCCGGCAGCTGAGAAAGGAAACCTCCCCCTGCACCTGCTCCTGGGACCTGCCCCGTCCTCAGTGGGTCCCGAGCGCCCCCTGGAGGCCCCGCGCGCCCCTGCAGGGGGGTTTGTGTCTGGGCTCGCACTGACCTCCCCTCACTGTGTCTGTGGTACAGTAATACACGGCCGTGTCCTCGGTTTTCAGGCTGCTCATTTGCAGATACAGTGTATTCTCTGAATCATCTCTTGAGATGGTGAATCTGCCTTTCACAGACGCAGCGTATTCTGTCGTGTAACTGTTAGTTTTGTTTAAAAACAAAGTTTGAGTGGCCAACCCACTCCAGCCCCTTCCCTGGAGCCTGGCGGACCCAGTCCATGTAGTGGTCACTGAAGGTGAATCCAGAGGCTGCACAGGAGAGTCTCAGGGACCCTCCAGGCTGGACCAAGCCTCCGCCAGACTCCACCAGCTGCACCTCACACTGGACACCTGCAAACACAGAGACACCCTGGTCAGAAACTGCCACACATATCCACTGTTTCTCACTCTCATGTCCACTCACATGTTCTAGTTATCTATAGATCACCTTTTAAAACAGCAACAAGGAAAACCCATGTCAGCCCAAACGCCATGGTAAGTTCTTTGTGTTCAGTGCTGATCACCGAATAGAAACACCTGGGAATTCTAGGTCTGGTCTCCTTTCTCAGAGTTGCAGGGTCAGGGCTGGACTGGTTTTCATCAGCTGAGGAAGGGCCCTATTTGCATGTCTCCTACTGTATAGCAAGCTCTGGGGTGGGACGCCTGAGGAGAGGGCAGTGTCCAGATCGGATGAGAGTGTCCTGGAAAACACGGGTGGTAATCCTATCTCTCAGGAAAATATAACTTCAGATTATGTGACTGCGCCTTGATAATCATTTAGTAATCATTATCTTATTTCATTTTTACATATTTGCAGACATATTTCATTGAAGTATCAACATTACATTTTAAATAAGATAAATTACATATGGAACAGAGCAGTTGTGCAGTGTGTCCAATATCACACATCTGGACAGAGTTAGCCCTATTATCTGTGCCTGTGCCTCTAAACACTGGAGGAGTCGGCTCCCCTGAGACAGCTCCAGGGTGATATGGGACATGCCTAGAGGGGTTTTCAGGATGTCCCGCCTGTCATAACAACTTTGTGTGATTTTGCTTCCCTAATTTTTGAGGTGGGGCCTGGTGGTTGTAGCATGGACGTGGATTTGTAATTAATGGTTAGCACCATCCCCTTGCTATGATAGTAAATGAGTTTGCGTGAGCTTTGGTTGTTTAACAGTGTGTAGCAGCTCCACCCTCACTCTTTCTTTGCTTCTGCTCCCACCATATAAAATGGCTGCTCCCCTTTTGCCTTTCACTGTCATTGTAAATTTCCTGAGGCCTCTCCAGAAGCTGAACAGTTTTATCATCAGACTCCCCATACCGCTGGCAGAATCGTGAGTAAATTAAACCTATTTCCTATATGAATTACTCAGTTTCAGTTTCAGGTATTTATTTCTAGCAATGTGAGAACACAGTAAAAAAGCAGACATATCCCTCACTTTACAAGGGTCCCCCGCAGCCTGCAACCCCCCGGCTAAGGAGGGGGATGGTCCAATCTCCATCGCTGACACCATCGAGGTGCTGCCTCAGGCCCAGACAGTTTGTGATGGATGTCAGTTTACTAATGTTGAGTTCTGGGAGTATAATGCCCTCCTCCCCCATGCCTCACAGATGAAGAAGCCATCCTGTGATCAACTCTCTACTTCTGTCTGAACCCATTGCTAAGTGTCAGCAATTCCGCAGTGGTGGAATCTCACTTTGTGGTGTGCTTCCTTATTTCAGGTAGGGAAACGTCTTCGGGGCTAGTCTCTGCTGGTGCAGTTGGCCCATTTTTACCTTGGTGGTAGCCAGCAGATGTGTAGAGAAGACAGGGACCCCCATGGACTTACCCCAGTCTTCATCCTCCTCCCCGTAGAGCTCTTCGTGGGAACTGGGTCTTAGAGTCCCATGACAATTTAGTCATCATAGCCCTAACTAATTCGCGTATGGTCACAAATCCTTCAAATGTGCTCCTCAACAAGCCGCGATCCCCAAATCTCCATTCAGCTTCCACAGGCAGGACAGAAAGGTCTCTGATTAGTCTGAGCTGGTCTGGCATGTTTTTCTAGGAGTAGCTCTTCTTATGACTGATACACTGTAGCCTACACGGTGAGCTCTGTCTCAGTGGCTGCTCAGAGTGGAGTCAGGAGGAACCAGCCTCCTGAAAATGCAACATCTTGGGCATCTGACTTTCACTTTGTAAGATGCACGTACTGAAGCGGTTCTTCCAGGACTTTTGGCATTTTGGCAGGATCGCCATACTCACGCACTGGGCCCCTTCCACCATGGATAGCAGCTGTTGGGCCCCACATAGAAATGTGCAGCCTGCCCAGGGTTTTTGCAGGGGTCTCCTCTTTTTAGCCATTGTCTGGGTGCTCAGGAGATTTTTTTTGAACCTTTTTCCAGGTTCACTGGGTGTCAGGCCAGACCAATATTGACTCCAGTAGCACTGGCATCACGTACAACAGGCTAAGGAAATAAACCCAGATCAGTGAACAAGATATAGAGTTTATTGAGGGCTTTCATATAGGGTGGTTCAGGAACAGCAGGCTGGACAAGAAAACTACAACCATTTGACAAAAGTATGCAGCTTATGTAGTAGTTTTTGCTTAGCACCCTCCACCTAGCGACTTCCATTTAATCCAAAAGGAAGAGTCTCTATCACCCCTAAATCCTGTGTTCCAAGGGATAGGCCAGGGGTTTGGATGTTATTCATAGACAAAAAATGAGTCTCTGGATACTCCACTCCTGGATTCCTTAGCTTGGAACTTGAAACGTACATTTCTTTTTTCTTTTCCCATTATTCTGGTTAGGACTTTCAGTAAGATGTCGAATAGGAGTGGTGAAAGTGTACATTCTTGTTCACGTTCTTCAGGAATACTCTTGCAACTTTTTCTCATTCTGTATGATGCTGTTTTGTTCTATGAGGGTTTTTTCCAGTTAAAGTCATTCATTTCTTCACTACCAAGTCTAGCACATTGAACAAATCAATTGCATAGGTTTTTACAAGATTTAAGATGATCCCAGTTCTATTGATTTCCTTAAGAGTTTTTGTTGGCTGTTGCATGTGGCTTTTATTATTTTGAGGTAGATTTCTTTGATGCTAAGTCTGTTAAGGGATTTTTCATGAAGGGATATTGAATTTTATTGAATGACTTTTTTGCATTGATTGAGATGGTGATGGTCTTATGCTTTTTTTATTTCTAATTATACTATATGTCGAATCATATTTATCGATGTGTTTATTTTAGACAATCTTGGCATCCACAGAATAAAACCCAATTGGTCATGATGTATTATCTTTTCATTGTGCTGTTGGTTTCAGTTAGCTAGCATTTTGTTTACTATTTTGTATCTACGTTCATTAGGGACATCTCCCTATAACTTTTTGTTGTTGTAGTTGTATCCTTGCGTGATTTTGGTATCAAGAGACGCGAGTTTTTTCAGGTCAGGCTGGGGAAGAATCTCTTCTCTTTAATCTTTTGGAAAAGTTTCAGTAAGAATGGCACATCTAGTAAAATTAGACTGTGAATTTATCTGGTTCAAAAGTGTTGGGAGATTTTCAATTTCTAATTCAGTCTTATTACTCATATTGGTCTACTTAGGATTTCTATCTCTTCCTGGTTATATTTGGGGGGGAGTGGTTGAATACTTCCAGAAATGTATTGATTTCCTCTAGATTTTCTAGTTTATGAGCATAGAGATATTCAGTATGATAATCTTTTGTATTTCTGTGGAGTCAGTTGTAATACCACCTTTATCATTTCTGCTTGTGCTTATTTGAATATTCTTTTTTCTTTGGTTGACCTAGTTAGTGCTCTATCAATTGTGTTCATCTTTTAAAATAATCACATTTTGTTTTGTTAATTTCTTATATTTTGCTTTTTTGTTTCCATCTTTTTAAATTCTGCTATGATCTTTATTTATTTTCTTCTTCTAGCTCTGGGGTTGGTTTGTTCTAATTTATCTAGTTCCTTGGAGTAGATCAATAGATCGCTAGTTTGTAATATTTCTATTTTTTAGTAGACATTTAGAACTACAAGCTTCTCTCTTAGTACTGCTTTTGCTATATCCCAGAGGGTTTGGTATACTGTGTCTTCATTTTTCTCTGTATTTTTAAAAATTAATATCTTAATTTTATTGGTGAGCCAATGATTGGTCAAAATTGTGTTGTTTGATTGCCTCATTTTTTATACTTTTAACAGTTTTTTTCCAATTGATTGTTTAGATTTTTCCCATTGCTGTGCAATAAAGAACTAACATCTAGAATCTAAGAAGAACACAAACAACTCAGAAACAACAAGAAATTATAAATTACACGGTTAAAAAGTGGGCAAAAGACATCAACAGATATTTTGTGAAGAAGATATTCCAATGGCCAAAGAGCATATGAAAATAAAAAGCTGAACAACACTAATCATCAGATAAATAAATATTAAAACAACAGTGAGACACAAGTTTACACCAGTCAGAATGCCTATTACTATAAAGCCAAAAAGTTATAGATGTTGACGAGAATTCAAAGAAAAAACAATTATACAGTGTTATTGATAATGTAAATTAGTGCAACCTATGTGGAAAAAATTTTAAAGCCTTCTCAAACACCTAAAAATAGATCTATCATTCAATCAGCAATCCCACTCCATGATATGTACCCCAGAAAATAAATCATTGTGTCAAAAACTGCCTGCACCCATATGTTTATTGCAGCACTATTTACAATAACAAAGATACAGAGTTAACTTAATGTCTCGCAATGGATAATTGGATAAAGAGGATGTGGTGTATATACACAATGAAAAATAATTTAGTCAGAAAAAAGCATGAAATTATGTCTTTGACAGCAATATGGATGGAACTGGAGGTCATTGTCTTACATCTAACAACTCATAAATAGAAAACCAAATATGGCTTTTTCTCACTTATCAGTAGGAGCTAAATAATGGGTACACATAGACACAGAGAGTAGAATAATAGACATGGGAGACACATAAGGTTTGGAGAATGAGATCACTAATCACTTAATGGTTCCAAGGTACTATAACTGGTGAGCTGACTTTAAAAACTCAGACTTCATCACTATGCAATATATTTATGTAACATACATGTACTTGTACCCCACATAACTATTAAAAAATTTAAAAAGGTTAAAAACCCACAAAAAATTGGGATATGTCAAAAAGATGAAGGAGACAACTGGAAAAAGTTCCCAATTTCCAAAGAACTGAAAAAACTGAATATTAAAATAAATAATATAGAAATAGATTTTGACCAAAGTGTTAAATAAATATGTATAAAAACATACTGTTATTAATAAATGAATAAATAAAATATATGAGAGAAGAAGGATGTTTATCTAAAACAGTATAATTACACAAAATTTTGTTGATATTTCTGCACTCAAAGTGTTGGAGTTTAACCTGCATCTGTGGATTATCGCATCAGCTTTGGCACATGAGAACAATTCTTGCTCACTTTAAACTTCAGAAATTTTAGATATAATACCAAAAATAAGATATAAAAAGCAGAGAATTTCACAGGGTCAGCATTTTGTTAAATTATGTGAAAAACACTCTGATGTACTAGTGTAGAGACAAGTCTCAGAGCCAGTAATTCTTTGCCAAGGCCAATGCAGAGAAGAGTATTCCTAGGTTGTCTTTCTAGGTTTTTTTGTAGTTTGAAGTCTTAGTTAAAGCTATAATCCATTTTGAGTTAATTTTCCTTTTCATATGGTGTTAGTTAGGAGTCAAGTTCCCGTCTTCTGCACATGGCTAGCAAGTTATCCCAGCACCATTTATTGACTAGGTTGTCCTTTCCCCATTGCTGTTTATTTTTTTCAGGGTTGTCAAAAACAGATGGCTGTACGTGTGCAGCTTTATTTCTAAGTTTTCTATTCTATTTCATGGGTCTATGTGTTTATTCTTGTACCAGTACCAAACAATTTTTGTTAGTGTGGCTTTATAGTAGAGTTTAAAGTGAAATAGTGTGATGTCTCTGGCATTGCTCTTTTGGCTTAGGATTACTTTGGCTGTTTTGGCTGTTTTTTTGGTTACATACAAAATTTAGAATATTTTTCTTATATTCCTCTGAAGAATAAAACTAGTATATTGATAGTAATAATATTGAATCTGTAAAATTTGAAGGGCAATATTGTCATTTTTGTGATATTATTTCTTCCAATCCATGAGCATGGAATGTTTTTTCCATCTATTTGTTTCCTCTCTGATTTCTTTCCACAGTGTTTTTTAGTTTCTGTAGAGATATTTCACCTCCCTTGTTAGCTGTATTACCTGGTATTTTTTTTTTTGTAGATATTGTAAGTGGGATTGTGTCCTTTATTTTGCTCTCAGCCTGGATGTCATTGGTGTATAAAAAAGCTACTGATTTTTGTATATTTATTCTGTATCCTGAAACATTACTAAAGTTTTTTTTTTAATCAATTCTAGGATTCATTTGGCAGAGTCTATAGAATTTTCTATGCATAGAATCCTATCAATAGCAAAAAGAGGTAGTTTGAATTCTTATTTACTTATGTGAACGTCTTTTATTTCTTTCTCTTGTCTAATTTCTCTTGCTAGAACATCCAGTACGTGTTGAATAGGAGTGGTGAGAGTGAGTATTCTTGTTTTGTTCCAGTTACGAAGGGAAATGATTTGAGCTTTTGTTGATTCAGTATGATGTTAGTTGTGGGTTTGTCACACATGGCTCTTATCATTTTAAGGTACATTTCTTTGATGTCTAGTCTGTTGAGGGCTTTTATCATGAAGAATGTTGACTCTTATTTTAAGTTTCTCTGGATCGATTGAGATAATCATATAGTTTTTGCTTTTGATTCTGCTTATGTGGTGAATCAACTTTATTGATTTGTGTATGTTGAACTAGCCTTTCATGAAAGGAGTAAAATCTACTTGATCATATTGTAATAACTTTTTAACGTGCTGCTGTATTTAATTTCCTAGTATTTTCTTGAAGATTTTTAGGTCTATCATCAGGAATATTGGTTTAAAATTGTCCTCTATTGTGTGTCTCTGCCAGATTTTGTGTTCCAAGAACAATGAGGAAAAGATAGATTTTTAACAAATGGTGTAACAACTGGGCATTCATATGCAGAAAAAAAATGAGATCATATTTCACATCATATACAAAAATCACCTAAAATGTGTTTAAGGCTTGAATATAATATGAAATCTAAAATTGTAAACTCATAGAAGAAAATGGAGAAAAAAGAAGCTTCCTGGAATTAATCTGGAAAATGATTTATTTGGATTTGACACCAAAATCACAGAAAAATAAATTATGTGCAACTCCATATCTGACAACAGGTTCTCTCTAAATGTTTAAAGAACTCATACAATAGCAAAAAACATAAATAACCTGATTTTTAAGAGGGCAAAAATTGTGCATAGAATTGTATTCAAGGGAGGACATAAACACGGCCAGCAGGACACAGAAAGATGCTCCACATTGCTTATCATCAGGGGAGTTCAAATGAAAACCACAATGAGATATCACCTCGCATTAGTTAACATGATTAATATCACAAAGACAAAAGATAACAAAATGCTGACAGTAAACTGGTGAAGAGGGAATTATTCAGTGGTGTGGTAGTAAAGGTTCTTTTATGAATTGAAAGTAAAACTATTATGTGATCTGGTGATCCCACTTCTGACTATGTATTCAAAGGAAAGAAAATCAGTAAGTAAAAAAAGGTTTAATACAAGATTATTCATAATGGCCTAGAATTTTTTTAAGGTTAATGAGCATAGGTAAATGGGTGTATAAAGGAAATGTATACACATACAATGGAATATTACATGACCTCTAAAAATAAGGAAATTATAACATTTCCAACAACATGGATGGGCCTGGAGAACATTATGCTACGTGGACTAAGCCAGACACAGAAAGACAAATGCTGCATTATCTCATTTGCATGTGGAATCTAAAATATTCAAATTCTTAGAAGCAGAGAGTAGAAAAGTGGTTTCCAGGGCTGGGAGGAGGGGAAGCAGAGTGATGCTTGTCAAGGGCATAAAGTTTCAGTTGTGCAGGTTGAATGGGTTCTGGAGGTCTAATGTAAAGCGATGGGACTAGAGCTATCAACACTGTATTGCAAACTTGATCTCTGGTAAAGGGACAGATTTCAGATGTTCTCACTGGAAACACACATAATAAATTAAAGGAAGAAAATGGTAACTGTGAGGTAATAGATATGCTGTCTCCTTGGTCATAGTGAAAATTTCACAATTTATATCAAAACATCAAGTGGTGCACCTTAAATATGTACAATTTTTGTTGTCAGTTATGGTTCCATAAAGCTGAACAAATTAACCTTACTTTTATGATGAAGGAATGCATATTTCCACATCTTTTCTCAATAAAAATTAGAAAATATAGATAGATAAACAAAAAATATTTATAGCAGCTTTGCTTATGATGTTACTAAGCCGGAAACAAACTCAAAGTGCATCGACAGGAAAATGGATCAGTTTACTGTCATTTATTGCTAAATGGACTGACTCAAGTATAAAATATCTCTCTCTCTCTCTCTCTCTCTCCATATATGTCAAAACTTTGAGATTTTATATCAGAGGCAGCCCATTAAGTGAATAAATAACAATATTCTGATGTAATTTTACACATGAAATAGCATAAATAAACATCAAAAATAACAAAATTAACTCCTTACCAGAAAAAGGGGTCTATAATGTTTGAGTCCATTTATATGAAAATCAAAACATGAACAATGAATCTACAGTGGCAGAAATCAAAACATTGTGTTAAATGTGGGAACTGACTGGAAGCACAGAGAAGGTCATTTGTGCTGGGGGATGGGCCTCCTCTTCATCCGACGTTGGCTGTTGGAGACAAGTGTGTTTACATTTGCCAGAAATCCTGTAATGGTACATCGTAGATCTATCCATTATTACTTATATTGAAATTACATCTCATAAAAATAAAAAATTAAAAAATAGTGTACAAGAAATAGTTTAAAATTCAGTAAATAATGCAACTAAAAATAAAATCAAACTCAAAATGTGAACAATATAATATGAATTAATGAAAATATTTAACAAACCTGCTAGAATTAAATCCCAGAAATCAGAAAGATAAGGGTGACATCTGATAATAATAAGTTAATAAGCATGCATTTCATAGAGAAAACAAAATGGTCAAAAATATGTGGAGCATGTATTTTGTTATTATCAAAAGTTATTAAATAATTGATACAATATTTTAATCTATCTTACTAGTATTAACTACATATATCATGGGTAAAATCATAACTGGCAACAACCTTTAAGGAAACAAGGATATTTAGGAGCACATGTACTAAGTTAAATATATTCTCAATGTTTTTCCAGCTTTTACTGTTGAAATTTCTAATTGTATCCTGGATCTCTAACAGAATCTGAATGGGCCCTTGGACAAACTAATTTTCAGAAACAACTTAGAAAATCAATGTCTAATATGGGGATATTAGTATCTCATCTCATAAAGAAATTGAAACTGTGTGATACATGTAAAGCCCTCAGAAGAAACCTTAGTACGTGGGAAATAACTTATTCTTAGTAGGTTGTGATGTTTATTGTTAAAATTATTACTTTGATTTTTGGGGGAAAATTAAAACAAACCGTGACGAATTGAAGTGTGATGTTTCTTGTTTGGTACAATAGCGAGGTGAGGATAATGAAGAGCCCTGCGATCCTGAGGAGATGCCCTAATCCAAGGAGAGGGAGGTTCCAGGTCGTGTGGACTCACACAGGGCGCCTGCTTCTGGCCTTCATGGAGCCCGTCTCAGAAGTCTGAAGGAGGCAGGCGTGTGGATGGGTTTCTCAGGACAATCCAAACAGACCTGGACAGGGGAAAAAGGATTATGACCTAGGATGGATTAAATAATTGTCTTGAAAATTGATAAATTACGGTTGTATATATTTATGAGGTACAAAGCAATGTTGTGATTTATTAATACAATATGGAATAATTAAATAACACTAATAAGCATATTCATTACCTCAAAATCTTTTCATTTTTTGTGTAAAGACCATTTGAAATTTACCTTAGCTATTTTGAAATGACTAATATACTATGTTTAAGTAAAGAAAGATGTATTAATTAATATAAACAATATAAAAATATTGAAATCAATTATGGATTACTCCAATAATTTATATTTAGTTCATCAATAAGTTTGACCATTTAGGACATATTTTAAAAATCATTTTATTATAATGTTAAATATAAATGACTACACATTTATGCACAGGTTTGTGGTATTTAGACCTATGTCTACAGAAGTAAATGTATGTCCTCATAGCTATGTAGTTGCTGACAGCAACATATGTTAGTAAAACTGTGGAAGAGGCCGGGCGCGGTGGCTCAAGCCTGTGGTTCCAGCACTTTCGGAGGCCGAGACGGGTGGATCACGAGGTCAGAAGATCGAGACCATCCTGGCTAACACGGTGAAACCCCGTCTCTACTAAAAAATACAAAAAACTAGCCGGGCAAGGTGGCGGGCGCCTGTAGTCCCAGCTACTCGGGAGGCTGAGGCAGGAGAATGGCGTAAACCCGGGAGGCGGAGCTTGCAGTGAGCTGAGATCCGGCCACTGCACTCCAGCCCGGGCGACAGAGCAAGACTCCGTCT
>NW_020261602.1:15877-19869 GCF_003255815.1 Theropithecus gelada
CCCGGGAGGCGGAGCTTGCAGTGAGCTGAGATCCGGCCACTGCACTCCAGCCTGGGCGACAGAGCCAGACTCAGTCCCAAAAAAAAAAAAAAAAAAAAAAAAAAAAAAAAACTGTGGAAGAATAACTACAAAGAAGTAGGAATAATTATTCCTTGAAAGTATATATTTTTAAAAAATAACACTACATAGTGTTTAAAATTATAAAAACCTAAATACCGATGATAATAAATACATACTAAATAACAGTGTAAACATATAAGACTCCAGAGTTCTGAAAACACAAACCCGCCTCCGGCAGCTGAGAAAGGAAACCTCCCCCTGCACCTGCTCCTGGGACCTGTCCCGTCCTCAGTGGGTCCCGAGCGCCCCCTGGTGGCCCCGCGCGCCCCTGCAGGGGGGTTTGTGTCTGGGCTCACACTGACCTCCCCTCACTGTCTGTGGTGCAGTAATACACGGCCGTGTCCTCGGTTTTCAGGCTGTTCATTTGCAGATACAGTGTGTTCTTTGAATCATCTCTGGAGATGGTGAATCTGCCTTTCACCGATGCAGCGTATTCTGTCGCGTAATTGTTAGATTTGCTTCTAATACGTCCAACCCACTCCAGTCCTTTCCCAGAAGCCTGGCGGACCCAGTGCATAGCAGAACTACTGAAGGTGAATCCAGAGGCTGCACAGGAGAGTCTCAGGGACCCGCCAGGCTGGACCAAGCCTCCCCCAGACTCCACCAGCTGTACCTCACACTGGACACCTGCAAACACAGAGACATCCTAATCAGAAACTGCCACACATATCCACTGTTCCTCTCACCCATGTCCCCTCATACTCAACATCTCTATTTCTCCATGAATCACCTTTTAAAATAGCAACAAGGAAAACCCAGCTCAGTACAAACTCCATGGTGAGTCTCCTGTGTTCAGTGTCGATCACCAAGTGGAGAGAGCTGGAAATCCCAAGGCTGGGTCTCCTCTCCCAGAGCTGCAGGGTCAGGGCTGGGCTGCTTTTCATCACCCAAAAGGGGGGTCTTATTTGCATGTCTCCTACTATATAGCAAGCTCCTCGGGGGTGGGACACCTCAGGAGAAGGCTGTGCACAGAGTAGATGAGAGTGTCCTGGGGGAGATTGGTAGTGATCCTATCATTCAGGAAAATATAATTTCATATTATGTGATTGTGCGTTGATATTCATTTAGCAGTCATCGTCTAATTTCATTTTTATGTATTTGCACACTGTATTTCCCCTTATATATTTCTGAAGTCCCTTGGCTTGTCTGTTTGAGTGATCTTTCCTCTTTCCTCGACATTGTGAAGGGTATGATGTCATCGTTCACAGGTGCAGTCCTGGATGTACAGGAAACGCTATTTCCACGGAAACGCTGTCATTTGGCAGTGCTGCCTTTGACAGATTTATTACCTCATTTTTCTGCTTGACGGTTTGTGTCTCTTAACATCCCATCTAACTTTTACACTGTGCTCATTTCTGGCATGGGGACACTGTTTTGTAACATAAATTGATCAACAATCTGATGGAATTAAATTGGGGCTTCTTTTCAGGGGCAGTTTTTGAGGTTTGTCCTGACCCCAAAATGTTACTGATTTTTTTTTAAGAAATGGAGTCTAGCTATGTTTCCAGGTTGGGCTTAAAATCCTGGGCTCAAGTGATCCTCTCACCTCAAACTGCCAAGTAATGGAACTCCAGGCAGTGCCACAGTGCCCAGCTGGTTATTCTTCAATTATAGATTTTCTTATTCTCTCTGTTAAAATGAGTGGACTATTGTTTCCTATATCGCTTTCATGGAGCTATCAGCTTTCTATTAATTACTTACCATGAAAGCTGCTAACATTTTGGATGAAGTTTAGGGTTGAAATTATTCTCATCTGACTGCTAATCAAGTCACGCCCTTTAGAGAGAGCTTCGTATCACTGTTTTTATGCCCTGCCTCTATCACTGTAAAAATATACCAGACTCTATCTTGGTGCAGAAGAAAGGCTTCAGGTATCTCAGAGGGACATTCCTGCTTTAAGTACAGGAAACTGCGTGGGAGTGGTGGACTCCTATGATCTCATTGTGCCTCTCCCAGGAAGCTCCCCAGACCCTCTCGGCTGCAAGTAAGCTGGCATGAGAATAATCGGGGTCCACCTGTTTTTGGCCTATAACTCATGGCATGGAAACTATGTCTCATGAGTGAGGCTGGGAGGAGAAAGGCATCCATCAAATCACAGACTGGAATTTAGTCTCCACCATAAAGACCTGACACCATGACCTCAGCTGAGATCTGGGGGAGAGGGAAGCACCACCCTCTGGTCAGTCCAGCCCAAGGTCAAGATTCTGTGATCCTGAGATGTAAAGAAGAGGGTAATGCTCTTCTCTCAAGTATTCTGGGTCCTCACTGCACTTGCTGAGACTATTTGAGTTGCTGTGAGAGAATACCACGGACTGGGTGGCCCAGAAATAACAGAAATGTATTTGTCCCAATTTTCAAGGCTGGGAAGTTCAAGATCAAAATGCCTTAGAGATTCGTATCTGGTGAAGTCCCAAGTCTTTATTTGTAGATGGCCACCTTCCTACCATGACCACACCTGGTGGAAGGAAAGAGGGAGCTCTCTGGGGTATTTTATCAGGACATTAATGCCACTCATGAGACGGAGCCTCAACACCTTTCAAAGGAGACCAAATGCCCCACCTCCTGCCACCATCACATTGGAGTTGAGATTCAAACATAGGCCTTATGGGGGTCATAACCATTCAGTCAATAGTAGCACATTATGTCAATCAATGGATTTCATTTACTATGTGTTCTTAGAATAATTTTCCTTGATATTACAGGTTGAGTTTCTATAATTTTTATCAGATGAGGTTGCTTCTTTGGAAAGCTTGAAGTTTCTGACACCATCACCCTGGTAATGAGATAACTCTATTCATATTCGTGATTGAAGCTTCCTCATTCGGGCCATAAGCATTTGGAATGTTCTTCTCTTAAATCATTTGCCACGATGGAATAAACTTGTCCCCCTCATCAGTGTTATCATTTGTTCAGAAATACGTTTTTTATATTTTAATATTGCAAATTCACCTTTCTTTTCTCTTTATCATGGTGTCTTTCTGTATATTTTTAAATTTGTAAGTGAATATGTTTAAAATTTAGGGTAATTTTAGATTTTAAGGAAAGCCCCCCGTAGTAGGGTGTGTTCTCGTGTACAACTTGCCCTGGTTCCCTCACACTGAGCCGCACTCTGCCAATGCTGGGTCTCTCTCCTGCCGTCTCTGGGGCCCACTCTCTGAACAGTGTTCTGCTACCCACTGTCTATTCTGTGGTCTCCACACTTCCTGGCCTGTCTGGGATCTCAGCTCCTTTTCCTCAACTTCAGATCTACCTGGTTCCACTTCAGCACTGTGGCCCGGAAACTCTCTAAAGAAAATATCGAAGTGTGCATTAATCACACGGCTCCTTTTGTATATTTTCCCCCTCCCAGCAATCACTGTCCTTGTTACTTGATGTCACACATCTTAAAATCATGTTTAAGAAATTTCATTGTGTTTTACAGTTATTTCTGGTGGAAAGTTACATCTGGTCTCTGTTGTTAAACCTTGTTTGAAAGTTATCTTGCACATAAATATTAGAATCAATTTTATGATGTTCAACAAGATTTCTCTTGGAAAAAAAAAATATATATATATATATTCAAACCTAAATTCCAGGAGACATCTCTGTAGACATGTGTTATAATGGTTATATATTTATATATTTGCTGGAATTAATGTTATACTTAATTTTAAAAATATTCAAAATATCTATATCTATCACATAAATAATGCACAAGTTCTATGATGCCCTAACGCAAAACTTTGTCTTTCTATGGGTTCTTCCCAAGGAAGCAGAGGGAGACATCTGAGGCCACTGACCCCAGCGGTACCTTCAGAGACCCTGCCCAGAACATGACCCAGCAGGGAAGTGAGAGATTTCTATCTCTTGCTTGGCATCCTGTCTCCTTCACA